>NC_054062.1:16941879-17112922 GCF_017639655.2 Falco naumanni
CCCTCCCGGGCGTACCCCGAAGCCGGGAGCAGCCAGGTTCTGTGTATGGGGGGGTCGCTTTGTGCGTTTTTAAAGCGCTGCCCGTTACCGAGCGCCTGGCGGGAGCCCCGCCGCCCTCCGCCGCAGCCGGACCCCGCCGCCCCGCCGAACCGTGCCGGGGTCCCGGGGCGCTTGGCGGGGGCCGCCCGTTGCCCCCCCACCCCCCCCACCCCGCCACTCTGACCCTGCCTCTCTCCCCGGCCTGCAGGTCAAGGTCTGGTTCCAGAACCGGCGCACGAAGCAGAAAAAGGACCAGGGCAAGGACTCCGAGCTGCGGTCGGTGGTGTCCGAGACCGCCGCCACCTGCAGCGTCCTGCGCCTGCTGGAGCAAGGCCGGCTGCTCTCCCCGCCGGGGCTGCCCGGCCTCCTGCCGCCCTGCGCCACCGGCGCCCTGGGCTCGGCGCTGCGCGGACCCGGCCTGACGGCGGGCAGCGGCACCGCGGCGGCGGCGGCGGCTCCCGGCGGCGGCTCCCCACACCCGCCGGCCGCCAGCAGCGCGGCCGGGCCTCCCCCGCCGGCAGCGCTGCACGGAGCGGCCGCCGCCGGGCACGGGCTGTTCGGGCTGCCGGTGCCCGCGCTGCTGGGCTCGGTGGCCGGGCGGCTGTCCTCCGCGCCCCTGGCCGTGGCCGGCTCGCTGGCGGGCAACTTGCAGGAACTGTCGGCCCGCTACCTGAGCTCGTCCGCCTTCGAGCCCTACTCCCGGACCAACAATAAAGAAAGCGCTGAGAAAAAAGCACTGGACTGACTCTAAGTAACTTCCCCGTATTTATATTTATAGTCTCTATTTGTGGCGGTATTTATGGGACGGGCGGCGCGGCGGCCTGCCGCAGCCCCCTCCCTCGCCGCCGCCTGCGAGTCCCGCGGCGCGGCTCCTCCGCGGGCCGGGGCGGAGCGGAGAGGGGCCCGGGGCGGAGCGGGGGCCCGGCGCCCGCGGGGCAAGGCCAGGCGGCGGCCGGGGCTGGGGCGCGGCGAGGGGCTGCGGGCGCCTCCCCGGAGCCGGGCGGGAGCGGGGCAACCCCCGCAGCTCTCCCTGCCCCGCCGGCCCGGGGGTCTGTCTGTCCGTTCGGGGGAGGGGGGGTGTTTGTCTGTCTGTTCGTTTGCTTTGACGCCGCTAGGAAAGGGACGGAGAGGGCGAGCGGCCGGGGTGCGGTGTGGCCGCGCTCTTTCTGAGCGGCTTTAGCCAACGCCGAGCGAGGGAGAAGGATTCCGGGGAGGAGGATGGAGCTGCCAGGTGATGCCCGGCCGTCCCCGTCCCCACCCCGCCCCAGACTTCAGTGACTGCCAAGCACAAGGGTCTGGGGGCTCCACCTGTGCCCCCCGCTCGTCCCGCACGCCCCGCACGCAGCCCCCGGAGCGCCCTGCCGCTCGCCCCCAACACCAGCCAGGGAAACACCCAGTGACTTCGCTTTTTCACCTTAAAACCCGCATGTGGGAAGGGCCGGAACGGACTGCCTTGGAGATACACGGACAAGCGGGGAGACAGAAACCAGGGGCTGCAGAGATTTTGAATAAAACTGTCTCTCCCTTCGAGATAACACAACGCCCCTTTTTTTTTTTTTTTTTTTTTTTTTTTTAATTTGCATTCCCACGGGCCAGTCCTGCGGACCTTATCTGCAATAGCAAATCTGCAGATAAATAATGGAAGTCGCGACTCGATTTGCATCCAGATCTGTTGCGATGGTAATTTTTCTTTTCCTTTTTTTTTTTCTATTTGATTTTTCCAAATAATTTCAATATGCATCTAAATAAGAAAAAAAAAATCTTTAGCCTTCCTTCCTCCTAAAATAACCCTCTCGTATATCGATCATACTTCCTTTAAATCGAACGTAAAATATTAAAACCGTATCTTTTATTGTTATTTTTGTACTTTAAAATACATCTGTGTAACAATCTTTTTTTTTTTTTTCCCTTCATAATTCTTACTGCTATTTTCTCCACAAACATATGTATTTCACCTTCTAGTATTTTGGATCGAATATTTCCTGTTCAATTTCGGTACTTGAATTTGCCAGAAAAGGGATGCTGTACTTAGCTAGTTCTTTGGGGTAAAAAAATAATCTTTACTTTGGTTTTTAAGTTTCTCTTCTTTTCTTTAAAGTTTAACACATGGCGTTTACAAACTGTATAAATACGTGCCACCAAACTGTAACCAAAAAAAAAAAAATTACAAAAAGTGGAATGGTTGCTGTAGAATATAGAATTAATTATAGAGACCAGAACTGGACAGAAGGAACTGGACAGAAAGAAAATAGTAATTTTATTGTAAATTATTTACTTCTGAAGTTTCTAGGCAATTAGTCGGAAAAAAATAATGGATGAATCGAGCGCTGAGCCCTTGCTACTAACTTTTGTTCTGAATGTTTTGGATATTTGGATGTTTTGTATTTATGTGGTGAGAGTGAAATATATTATATCTATATGATGACGGAATTAGGTGTATTTTCGTCTTATATTCGTAGCACCCAAATACTTAATCTAATACCTGCGTTGCCAAAAAAAAAAAAAAAATAATCCTATCCCTAGGTAACGGTCCCCATTTTTAATTTTTTTAAATTTTATTTGTAATTTCGGAAGCGGGGGGTTGCAAAGAAAGTCCATTTCGTGGAGTGGGATCGCGTCTTCCTGGGACATTCCCGGTCCCCTCCCCGGCTCCCGCCCCCCCACCGCAGCGCCCCGCGGGCCCTATCCCCCGCCCGTGGCCGGGGCCGTGGCCTTGGCCGGGGCTGCGCGGGGAGGCAACCCGGGTGCCCGGCCTGCCCGGTGCCACCGCCGGTGCCACCGCCCGGCTCCGCCGCCCCGGCGCGGGGGTCGGCGCTCCGCACCCGCTGCCTGCGCGGGTGCCGGGCCGGTGCTTATGGATGCGCGCACGTGTGTGCAGGTCTCTATATCCGTATAACCATATATAAATATACATACTTATATGAATATATATGTGCTGGTGTGCATAAATACGGATATTTATAAGAGCCTTCTAAACAGCTCTCGCTTCCACGCTGGTTGGCAGCCGAGACCGAGAGCCCTTCGCTGGGAAGCTGCGTGGGGCAGAACCCACGGAATTTCAGGACCCCCCCCCGGCCCGGCTCCTCCGGGGCTGCAGGCGCGTCAAACTGCGGCTGCCCCGGCCGATCCCCCTGCAGCCCCCTGGCACCTGCCTGCCCCGGGGCTTCCCCCGGCCACGGCGCCCGGGACGACCTCCGCTGGGCTTTACCGTGAGCTGGCCCGGCCAGGACAGGTGCCTTGCTCAGGGTTAAAAGGGAAGGATGTGGTGGCAATGGTGATTTGCTTTCTTCTTCTTCTTCTTCTTCTTCTTCTTCTTCTTCTTCTTCTTCTTATTATTATTATTATTATTATTATTATTATTATTATTATTATTATTATTATTTTAAAGTGTGTAGAACTGATCCGGGGAAGGGCAAGCCCGGGAGAAGCAGGAGATCGCAGGTGACATTTGAAGGGGTGACATTGAAACTGCTGGTCAAGGCTGCAAAACTTCAAGGGGAGGGGAGGGGAAGCAGGCTGAAAAAGAAAAGAGCTGAGGGTGGCAAAACAGATCTGCCAGGGAGACCCTGGGGGAGAGGACAGTTTTCCTTTTCTGCCTTGACTGGGTGGAGCGCAGAGCATTACCCGCAGCCTGGACAAAGAGATGAGCCCTGGCCTGGGTTGCTTTTGCCAAGGAGGCAATCGCCAGTGCCCAAACCTTCCCCGGGCTCCCCTGCCCCGCATAGGGCCCTCCTGGGTAATGAATTTGCCCTGTCCCACAGGGACGTCCCTGCCATTGAGACGAGCCCACTTCATTGCCCAGATCTGCTGCCGCACGGTGAGCCACATGGAACACCAGCACAGAGGGGTCCAACCAGAGCTGTATCAGGTGCCTTCCTCTAAAAAGGGGATTTCTCTGCTATTCTTTTAACTGGAGAATGGTGGGGGGCGGTTCCTGTCTCCTCACACAGGTACTGTGAGGCCTTTTTCCCTGGTTGCTGGCCTGACCTGCAGTCCCAGGGCTGGAGCCGTGCTCAGTGTAAGCTCTTTGCTCCTCACTGAAGGCAATTTAAGCCAGTGCCAAGCTGAACTGCCCATGCTAAACCAGAAATCCTTATTTTACAGCTTTGCAGCCCTCAGTATACATGTGAAGAGCTAGACATTTTGGTTCTTATTACTATTATTATTAATTATTTCTGAGTATTAAAAAATAAGGATGTGCCCTGTGGTGTGAAGGCGTCTTGTCTAAGCATTGAAGTAAAATAAATACTTCAGGACATTATTCATTTTTTTCCTCCTGTCTCCTTCACGTTCCACCAGTCCTACCTCTGTACCAGAGGCTGCTTCTGGGCTGGGGTCAGAGCAAAAGCTGGAGGCTCTCTGCTCCCATGCAGGGTTACCACAGCCCCCTTCCAGTCTCTGCTTGTGGCTCAGGTCAAAACCCTGGACCCCAACAGGGAGGGAGGCAATTTGTTGTTTCCTTTGAAACTTCCAGTATCTTGAATGCATGGGGTTCCTGGGTTCTAAACCCCTTTCTTTCTACAAGAGAAACAAGTAAAACATGTTAATCTGATTTCTGGAAAAGAAGAAGGGAATACCACCTGTAGCTGTGTTGCTGCACAGGACAAGTTTAAAATTATGCATATCCATATATACAGTGAGTCTGAATCAAAAAATCTGTTTATAAATATTAGTCCTGTTTCTTTCCTTTTTTTTTTTTTTTTTCTTTTTTTTTCTACTACACCAAAACTGTTCTGAATCTCTGTGCTGCCCAGAGACACTGCTTGCTTGTTTTCATTGAAATGCTGAATTTCATTCTGCTGGAGCAATGAACACAAACCACCCTCCTGAAGCTACTTGCAGCTGAAAGGTTTTGTTGCGTTTCATGTGGTATTGCTATTTGTGCCCATCGCTGCAGCATCTGAGCTCAAAGTGAGGAATATTTAGCTTATGCAGAAGGAGCATGTGTGAGTGTGAGGGGCGCGAACACTTAGTAGGAAAGCAAACAAACAAAATATCAATCTATCTCCAGCACATTTTTTTTTTTTTTAAATGAAATAATGAAAATATTTCTGTGGCAGGCAGACTTCCTCAAACTTTCCTTTAGCAGCAGCTACACGTAGGACTTAGGGTGAGCAGGCAGTAACAAAGACTGAGGGCAGTGTGGGGTATTTCAGTTTGTTCAGCTGAACCTGAGGAATATTTTCACAGGTACACAGACAGAGTGCCTGGTCCTGTGGCTTTCAGGAAGGCAAAACTCTCAGGATCAGCTCCAGAGCACTCAGGGTGAACACAAAACAATGTTAGCCGGGTCCATGTAGGGAGAAGAGGAACTAGTCTATTTAGAGGATTTTTTCAAAAGCATTTGCCCACCCACTTAACATAGGCTCTGCTTTATTTGCTGCTCCTCCATATCCCTCATGTCAGGGATTAGTGCAGCTTCTGACCATTTTGTCTCCATTTGCAACCCTGTCATCAGCCCGAGATGCATGACCTTGTGACATGTAAAAAAGCACACGAGGTCCCTGATTAACTTTCAAGTATTTTATTTCTTTAGAGAAAAGAAAAAACACTTCAAAAGAATAACTCTTGAACAAAATCAAGTCACAGTTACTGGCAAGTGTTTAACAAAATTACCAGGGAAGCTAAAGCGGAATCCATCCATGCAATGCTGTTTATGTGGCAGCCATAATATAAACTGTGACCCTGGACCACAGCTGTGGTCCAGAGTGCTGGCTGGCAGAAGCTGACATGAAACGTTTCTGACTCAGATGTAAGAACTCTCTAAGCAGTAGTTTACTCCCCACCTTGCTGCTTCTAATAATTGCTGAGAAAGTTAAGCACAGTGTTTATTGTCTTTCTACATGTAGTTTTTACTGTTAATGCTGTTCATCTCTGTGAGTAACTGATTCTAATTTGAATGTTAAGTCTTAAATATTTCTAGGGAGTGAGTTCCATGGTCAATCATATATAGAACAAAACCTATTATATTCTGCATATTAATTTTTGACTTTTTGTTAACATGAATAGTCCCAAGTTCTGTCATTAGAAGCAGCAGAACAGATGTTCTCCAGCTACTTTCTGCAACCACATCATTTTTAGTTCTTTTACCACATTACCTCTTCTTCGTCTCCTTTCTATGTGAACAATCAAAATCCTTTCAACTTCCTTTCATGCACAGTTCTTGCAAACTGCACTTAATGTAACTGTTTGCCAAAAGGTGCTGCCTTTTCCTTCTTACTCTCCCTATGAAAAAACAAAGTAATAAATTATCAGAACCTTTTCCTCTTTGGCTATCTGCAGCCCATTCTTCTGTTTGATCTCAGCTGTTGCTGTGAACAATGATGAAAACATCGCACCAATAAGGATTCACACCGAATACAAACCCTTACTGGACATGGTAGTGCTGCGGTCAACGCAGTAAGACTGGATCACAGGCCTCAACTGCTGAGCTGCTGCAGCCTGGGTGAATTAAAAGTGTTTTCCATCTTTCAGCTGAAGCAGCCAGCCAAGGAACCAGATGTAGCAGAGGACAACTAAAACAGATTGATCCACACAAGCCTGGTCCACAAAGTTTGTCACAGAACAGGGTACATCTACCTGGTATAGGACCTCTTCTACAGCCCAGCAGCACATCACTGAAGATGCATGAAAAACAGACCGTGAGACCGATGGCAAACCAAAGGGAAACCGATTTTTTCAATTCTGTCTCAAAAAGATAAAATAATTAATGTTAACATGAATTTGAATAATTTCTAAGGTGGGTATCCCTTACATATTCAGTAATTCCCTTGCTTTTTCTGTTAGCCTGGCTGTACAGGGATCAGCCTGGAGAAAATTTTGCAAGGGAAACCTCACTGAGTTCTTGTTCTTTTAGATTTCCTACCACAATTTTTTTGTCTTATTTTAGTGCACAGAAAAGACAAAGGGGTAGAAAGAAACTCATGCTGGCAAGCATCAAGTTGGCAAGTCAGGAGCTGTGGCTTCAAGGATTCAGACTGGATATTGGGAAGCAAGCCAGCCAGGAAACAGAGAAAGATGAGGAAGGTTACTGAGGCCACACCTGGGAAAAAGTTGAAGATAATCATGTGAAAGGTCAATTGAAAGAAATCCTTACCCTCGTTACAAAAATGCAGAGAGAGAAGCAAGTGAAGGACAAAATAATGTGTATGCAGAAGCATGGAAGGATGTCCTCGCGGCTTAGCCCCCAGCCTGATTCTAAGAGCAGGAGACCAGTTCTTGTTTTTACCAGAATTTCTATCTGGTCCTAAGAACATCGTTTATCACTGGCCAGTGAGTTTCTTGCTGCTCTTCCTCTGAAATGGGAATACTGACACTCATCTAAATCTACGTAGAAGGAGGTATTAGTATATACTCCTGTTTCAATGAAGCTGAGGCAAAATCATGACCAAAAATGTAATGGCCACCACAGGCAACTCCAATCCACTGCTTGCAGTCATTCCCTCCCATTAGCCCTCATCATTCTTCCTTTCCCTCTTTTCCTGCCTGGCCTCATCAATTTAAACCTCTAAAGTATGCCTACCACTAGATGGTCATAATCTTTCTGAGGCCTCTAAATATTTTTATAAACCAAATCCTAAATGGAAGTCAGAAGTAGGCAGGAGAATAAAGTGTATGTTGCCATACAAAGCTAAGAAGGGATAAATAGACAATCCAAGGCATCCTGAGTGCACACTCCAAGATAATCTCTATACTTCTCTGGAAACAGCACTGTGAACATCCTCAAGATTATCGAGATGAATTAGTAAATAAGAACCCATTTCATCAGGTGTTGAGGGGGACTTTAATTGTGCTCAGGTTCCAAATGGGAAACTTTATACCGTGGCCACAGATGTTAAAACAACAGAGCCTTATGGAAACAGTCTTGGATTACTGGCCCCATGGAGTGAAACATTTTTAATGAAAGGGATTATGCTTGTTATTTCTTAATGCATTGTGTCTTCTTAGATATTCTTACTGTCATTATTATTATTTACCAGGAGAACTGATAGTTACTCCTACTTAAATGTGTTCACATGCATATTTAACACTTTCTTCCATTGGTACAGTTCTAATATGGTCGTAGGGAAAATAGTGTGATACATGGATTAGCTGCCCTTTATTAAGTTTATGAGTCTATGAAACTCATTGGGTTTGCTTCTTTCCCACTTGCCAATTCTCCTATTGCTTTTACTTGATGAAATCAGATCCCTTGTCACGTAGGGTTTAAATGGTGTTTTGTAAGAAGTTGACCGCTGTAGATCATATTGATACTTCAGTCTTAGTGCAGGCCATTGGTATTCAGAATAACTTTTTCATTAGAAGAGCCAAGTGGGGAAAAATCCAGAAGAATTGATCTAAACATTTAAGCATGGAATTTACCTATTGCAAAGGGAAAGAACCATCATATAAGCTGTATTTCCAGTTCATATATTAGTCTGTGTTTCATTTCCCATTTCAGCTCCTGAAATTTCTATCCAGGATTGTGATAGTCAGACAGTGGCAAAGGTCCTCCAGGGAAGTGATTTATATGCATGGACTTTCACAGAAGGAGGGTTCTAAGATGTATACATAAAAGAAGAAATGGCCATCTAATCAGGCACCAGAAACTTTTCTTCAGAAATCTGGAATTCCTAAGAAGTATGTTCAATGCTGAGAACAAATATGTGAAAGTTATTTGAGGAGACTGATTAATGGGGAAAAGATGAAACTCAATAAATATGGTATTTACTTGAAATCTGTTTCAAAATAAACCACAACAACCAAGTAAAGAAGAAATATTTTCATTGTGTTGGAAGATGCCCAAATCACGCTAGTCAGAATATATCTCCTAGAAACTCTTCCCCTGAATAGGAGTTCTGAGCATGTATTTACCCTCCCTGGGGGACAGTGAGAACTGTTTCTGTGATGGGATGGTGTTACCACCTCAAAACTTTTTCATGAGCCAAACCTCGCATCCATCTGGATATAATTAGCATGAAACCTAGGTTATGAGCTTTATCTTCATCTTGTTATTTATAGCTAAGACAAATTTTCTAATGTTGTAGCTAAATGTCTGTATGCTGTTGTTGGGCAGTCAGACACATGAATCCAAGTGGAAAGATCCTGCGATGTTCCAGAGTGCCAGCTCAGCCAGTGAGGCCTCAAGGCACAGCATCTTTGACCAAGGCGATCATCTCCTTCTGCAAGAGTGCCCTAAGTGATGCTACAAAACGAAATTAACAGCAATAACACAAAGATTTGTAGGATCTCTTTATGTAAAACTGCTCATGTTCAGAGAGAAACCCGCTCCCAGTGCAAGCCCAGGCACGCCCGGGTGTGCTGCTGCAGGACCTCCCTTTCCTTGCCCCGCCGCGTGCCCGGCGAAGGCAGAGCCTGTTCCTTGGCTGGGAGCTGCCAACGCATCCGTGGCCAGCCAGGAGCACCCCGGCACGGACCCTGCCGTTCTCTCGGAGGAAGAAGCCGCTCCACGCTGGCAGGGCCCGTCCCTGCACCCACGGCAGACCGGGCCCCGTCCCGGCCCTGCACCCACGGCAGGTCGGGCCCACCGGGGACCGCGGTAGAGGCCGGGTCCGCTCAGCACCGCGGACAGCGGCGGCCCCTCCCCGGGGCTGTCCCGGGCCGCGGCGCATCCCGGGATGCGGGCACCGGGGGACAGGCCGGGACAGGCCGGCGGCCCGGCGGCAGGGCTCGGCCAGCAGCGTTGGATGGGCTTTGGCAGACGTGATTTGAAGGCACCTCAACATGTATTTGTAAAGTAGCTCTTGAGAAAACCGAAACCAGAGGTCAGGGATGACATGCCATGTCATGAATCTCTTTAATTAGGGAAGGGAATTTAGCAAAGACAAGATTATTTCAGCTGAAGGACTCTGTTGCTGCAATACCCTTCTGCTCCCACACTGCACACCTCCATCAGGCAGCTTAGCAGCTGAACGCAGCCCTGCTTGCTACTCTCACCATATCACCATCTTCCCTGACCTCTACAGGATCCAAATGCACACAAAACACAGTTTTCTCCTACTGCAGCCAACAGGAACAAACTCATCTCCTTGACATCACTTAAAAGAGATTTCTAAGACTTACAGATGACCAGGATCCTTATTTAGCAGCATTTACTGCTCTTTCCAGATCCATTTCTGGAAAATTTATGCTGGAAAGCATCATGTTAGAACAGATGCAGTGGAGCCAGGACATGCGGACCTCGGCTGGTAATCAGAGAGCTCCAGTACTAGCACCTTGTCCATTTGCTTTCCCTTTTCATTCTGCTCCCAGTCTTACTTAGTGTATGCTGTAAGATTTGCAGGTCGAAACTCTTTCCTGCTATGCATTTGCATAATTAGGCCAGTCAGTGAACATTGCTTTAATATGAATAACAATAATAAACAGCTTTTCAATCCTTGAGCATATAGTAAGTGCTGAAAACTCTACAGCCAGAAGTTCAAGCCCTTTAATGAACTGTAATGCTAGTTTATAGTTAAACCAAGATAAATGATAATTTTCTACCTATTCATTTGGTTTCACAGCCTAGAGAGCAGATACACCACTTTCTAGATGCATGTGGATACACCACCATTATAAAATACCACTGCTAGCTCCTGTGGGACTATATTAGTATTAAAATGAAAGAAAGATTTATGGAATTCACCTGTTTGAGAGCTTCCAAGAAATTTAGGATCTGGCTATGTTTATACATGTGAAGGCTTCTGTCAAGAAGAATCCTGGAAACTGCCCGTACTCCATAGCTGATTGGTGTGAGTAAGCAGGTAACACAATAAAACCCCTGCAGAGATGAAGAAGATTCTGCAATGTCCATTTGTGCTGGCCAAAGCAGTGAGAATCCCAACAGCAAAGCAAATCCAGGGCAGCCATTTTGATAACAGGAAAGGAACAAATGCATAAAGTGACCTCTCCTGAAAGCTGCATCAGCACAGAGGGGTCTCCGAGGAAATATTTCTGCCTAATTACATGGCTTCCTAAAGTGGAAGATGGGAAGATGGGAAATACTGGTTCTTTCAGATCAGGATCCTGAGATGGATAAACTTTGGTGGAGAGCAGAGTCTTTTTTGCCTTGGTTACTCTGAACTTTATTGCTTAAGATTTAAAGGCAGAGAGTAGACAAAACCTTCAGCTAGGTTTTTTTGACATTTTCATGAAGACCTATTAGATGTCCCATTGTAAGTTCTTGATGCGTATAGATCAAAGGGTCACAAGTACCAGAAGAAAGAGAAAACACAATTCAACTTGTGTAAAACAAAATTCTTACATATGATTTGCTTCTTGACTATCAGCTTCAGATTAACAGGGCGAGGGAGTTCTGTACTTGCAGGGTATGATTTGGCAGGTGGTGTAGGCAGCACAGCGTGGGGAGTACCAAACTGTGTGTGGGTTAATATTGAGTCTATTAACTCCTGGCAGCCTGGTCTGGGATACCAACCAAATGTTTCTCGCCTTTTAATACCTCTTGCATCAATGCTAGCAAGCAACATTTTTAGTCCTGATTAATGTCAGAATTAATCTGCTGGTGAACTCATAAAATAATGTTCTAGAACTGGCGAGTTCTGTACCACAAAACAGTGCTTGCAGGACCTGAATCCAGCTCTTTCCATAGCTAGAACTTTATAATGAGTATGGACCAATTTTCCTCTGATTTCAGGATTATTTCAAGCCCAGAACTCAGGATTCAGTTGAGATGTGCTTTAGTTCACACATGAACAATAATTTTAAAAGATGTAGAATAGATTTTACTTCTGAAACAAAGTATTCTACAGCTGACTAGTTAAAGGTCAGCTGAAACACTAGACACTGTCTGAACCAGCATGCTCACTAGATGATCACTAGTTAATGTAATATTACTTGGTCTGTGTTGCTGTGTAATAAATATTCTGCCCCATGCATGTCTGTGCACGGCGTGCTTTAGGAGAGGGAAAGGGAATAGCACAGGCAGCACCATTTTTTCATGGGTTATCCTGCAACCATATTAAAAAGAGTCAACAGTAGTATTTTCCAAAATGATGTAGAAAGAGATCTTACCTGGAAGAAAATAACTTAACAGCCTTATATGGCCAACCATTTTTTACAGGGAAAGTAAAATTTTAGAAAGAGAAGTTTGGAAATCTCTCAGTGGAGAACTTCGAGCCTGTATCATAGAGATGCATTGGAGACAGCTGAAGGGAAAACATAAGACTTTGAAGCCTTCGAGTACAAATTACCATTTAGCTAGTACTTAATACTGGACCATGATCCTGCAGCCCCATTTACCACAAATTCTTGCTGTGTGTATTTGGCAGCATAAGGCCTTTGGGGTCAGTGTGCTCGGTTTACAGTTTTTCCCTTTTGGTCTCAGAAGTAAGGAAGCATTTCAAACCTTGAGCTTCAAAAAGAATTTAAGAAATGCACAAGAGAGCCAACTTTTAAATGAACTGGAAAGATTTTATGAGGACAGAAGATCAACAAGTGACCAGGACTCCAACTGTGAAAGAAAATGTGAGAAACAGGCACCTCTTCTAGTGTGAAATTGGTCTAATTCTTGGGGCCTTTAGAGTGGCAGTATCAAACAACTGGCCAATATTGTGTACACTTTCTGCCATCTACATGGCAGCAACTCCATTACCACATTCTGTGAAGCAGTCAAATTTGCCACAGGTTTGTTTAACCCTGCGTTTGAAAGTGAGGGCTGTATATGCCTTTCCTAATGCACCTGGGAAACCAGTCTGAGCATGCACCTCAGTGCAACGCACAAATAGCTCTGCAGAAAAAACCTATACAGCCAGGACCCATATGGAGTGGGGATGCAGATGTACCTGATCTTAAAGGGGGCTTATAAGAAAGATGGGGACAGACATTTTAATAGGGCCTGTAGTGATAGGACAAAGGGTAATGGTTTTAGAAGGGGTAAGACTCAGACTAGATGTAAGGAAGAAACTTTTTACAATGAGGGTGGTGAAACACTGGCACAGGTTGCCCAGAGAGTGGCAGATGCCCCATCCCTGGACACATTCAAGGTCAGGCTGGACTGGGCTCTGAGCAACCTGATCTGGTTGAAGATGTCCCTGCACATTGCAGGGGGGTTGGACTAGATGACCTTTAAAGGTCCCTTCCACCCCAAACTACTCTACGATTCTGTGATTGCTGGGTGGTACATCGGTGGTCAGAGGATGGGTAAATCTCCAGACTACAGCTGCATCTTGAATGAGGGACCTACACTGACAAAGGTCCAAGCAAGCTGGTAAGTTGATGATCATCAGTATGATGCTTGCAAAAGAGGTGAAGGCTGGCACACTGCTTTAGATATTTAGGCATGAGATGTATTTGCTGGGTTTCACTGACAACTTCTGATGATGTCTTTTTCTAGTTTGGGGCATTTCTAGGTATAATTAGTGAAACACGAGAATTTCGGCAAACCCAGACATGAACTACGCCTCACAGATCTATCATGCCTTTTCATCCTGCCCTGCTTTGCACTGTCATCTGGAGGAATGGGTGTCACGGGGCCTGGCTGCCGGCTCTGCCAGCACTCTCACTCTGTGCTTGCATTGTTAAGCCTTCAACCAAATCTGCTACTGCAAGCTACCTTGAGAGCAAAAGATGCAGTATGTAGGCTAACTCCTCCTTGTTCTTGAGAAGCAACTCTTTTTAGTCCAACTGCCATTACTGTCTCATTGACAGCATGCAAGAGGAGCATTTTGAGGGGTGTGTGTATGTCTTCGTGCTTGTGCAAGTGATTGTGTCTCTCTCTGGTGGGCAAGCCAGGTAAAACTGCTTCTCAGTAAACGTACAAACACAGAGACACAGAACCCTGTGATTCGTTAGACCGCTGATCCGATGCCCCTAACAACACAAATTCCTACCAGATCCTGGCTCACAAAGCAATTTTGATCATCCTTCTAAAGGGAGGAATCTCTGCGATGACATCGTTGAAGAAAGGAGGAACATTTTGCCGAGAAGCTGTATTTCAAGTAAAATAACCCTCCAAGGAGCATTCACTTTCAAATCAGTAACGCGCAAGTATAGCTAACTCACAAAACAGCAGCTAGTTATATAGGCAGATTTCAATGAGGCTTTTAGGAGAAACAATGGGGCTGTTTTTAAGGGCGGTTGCCCTGTTGAAGTGCATTTCTCTGAATAGATATAATGCTGTAGTGCTGAATGGACTCAATGGTGCTGCCTCAAACATGGCCAGGAGTGCCTAGAAGTGGGTGGAGGTAGAAAGAGCGGGTGGGACCCTTCTTATGGTTGACTCAGGCTGCCTTCACCAATCCTTTCTTTGCTCTGCCAGGGGCTGAGGTTTCCTTCCCCTTTCCCTCTGTGACAAGCTTCCTTCTCTGTGTGAATATTCCCCATCTGCAAATAACAGAATGAAATTTAAAAAATGAGGGTTTAAAAAATTCAAGCCTAACTTTGAACAAGAAGTCTGGGTAAGAGAAGACTCTCCTAAGGGAAGTGAGTGATATCTTGGCACCTTGGCTATTTGAAACTAGGAAGGAAAAATACATACACAGATAGAATATAATGTAGGAATCAATCCTGCCTTGGCCTCTGTAAGGAAAACAAGTGACCTTAATGATCTATTCTCTCTCTAGAGCACTCACATAGAAAGCTGCGCTTGTTCCAATTCAGCTCTGTACCCAGCATCTAACACAATGGACCTCACTCCTTGGGAAGCGCTAAGTGCTACTGCAGTACAAATAAACAAGTTCCACACAAGATGGTGAGGGCACCAGCAGCCTACAAAAAGCAGCTCTTGGGGCCACATGAAGACTTGGAGTGGGGGGTTGTGCAGCAGGAGCACTTACTTAAGGAAATTTGCTTCCCTTATGGAAGAATACACTTCAGTTCAAAATGTATGCCTCCTTTTTGCCTTTATAAATTCCACATACACACTCCTATATACGTCAAAATAGAAACACAATGACTGCAAGCTTATGGGTGACACTAGTGAACAATGCCATAAAATACAAGACATGAGACAGAAATATATAAATAGCTGCAGGCCATGATCTGCTCTCACTGTTTATGTGCAGCTCTATTAATACTAATAGGAGTTAAGTGTGCAGAATAAAGTGACAGCTATTGCCCCTCAGCTCTGCCAGCAGCTCTTAAGTACTGCCGTGGTCCACCCAGCACTTCCCTGTGCTACACACAGCTGCCTCAATCCCAATGCAAAAGCTACTGCCGGACCTCCGGAAACAGCACAACCCATATGCTCTGACCTTACGTAGTGTGTTTTAAGGTTCCTACCTTCCTAATCTGGCTATCACCTATTGTAACATGAAAGCAATGATAATGATAGTGATTAATAATAATAATAATAATAATAATAATAATAATAATAATAATAGTAGTATAATTGTGGCGTGCTTGTGCATTTTTCAGGGTAGTGATTCTTTGGCATAAGTTTGAAATTGAAAATGGTGCTAAAAATTGGATTTGGGCGACCTGGAAAATGGCCTTGAAATTTTTCAGCTAAGAAAGCCACAGAAAACATATGGCATAGGACTATCATGGCAGTCCTGTGTCCCACCCACCTCATGTTTTTGGGTTTTTTTGGGGGAGGGGATTGGTATGTTTTTTTGTCCTTTTGGCAACATTGTCTATTACCCCTTTGGCTTCAGAGAAGGCAATTACAGACCCTGAAGGAACAGCCTTCAGATAGTCTGCTTGCTCTCTAGGCAGTAAAGGAAATTACTAGTGATCCACTGAAAGTCCTGTGAAACTAATGGCACAGACTTTTGGAGGATCCATCTTCCTTTTCATTGTCCCTTTATCAACATCTTGTCCCTGCTTTTCTATGGATGCACATGGAAGGGGTGACTGGAGCTGCCTTGGACAGCTCTGCTGTGGGTGCCTCTGCGCCAGCTGGGGCCTGATGTGCACTGCAGAGCATCATTGCCCTGAGGATACAGGTTAGGGTCCACTGCCTGCAGGTGCCGGACTGTGTCTTCGAGGCTGGGAGGGACCTGCTGGATACTTGCAGTCTGGCTGGATAGGGCAGACAGTTTCCTCAGCAGTATGTGACCTTCCCAAAGAATTCCCTGGTCTGTGTTTGGAATGACTTTATAGACACGGAGGGTGTGAGGGACCCTGAGAATGTCAGAAGTCATTCATTCAGCACTGGGAAGGAAGGTCAATGAACACTATATAAAATAGTTCTGGGGTTTGGGTTTTTTTTTTTTATATAGCAATATATTCACAAAAAACTGCTGGGTAGTTCTCAGGATGTGTCACTCTCTTCTTGGCTAACTTTTAAAAACAAAGCAGCTAAACTTCTTCCAGTGGCACAGCGATGATGTTCAGCTAACCTCTCCTTCTAGCTACTTCTCTGCTCTAGTTACTTCTAGCCCACATTTTCCAAACAATTTTCCAATCTATGTTGAAATAAATTTTCAAATACAGCTCACCTAAACTCCAATCCAGCCTTCTCTGCTGGCAGGAGAAAGTTTCTATCAACTTCAAATGTGTTGAATCAGGCCATCAGGAAGGAGTTACCACGAGAACTACTTGAAGCTTTTATTTCTCCTAAGGTTTAAACACAAAAATGTGTGTTCACACATGCATAAAAGAAGTATCTTTTTCTCTGTCTGCTCCATCTTAGAACAGATCACATTTGAACATTTTGCACACTTGTGTAGCCTCTCTCTGCTGCAACTAGGAATGCAAATACACAACTAATGTGCGGGATGGAGGTTGTTCTGCTCCCTTGCTGGTGGTGTGCCATACTAGCCCCAGCTCAGCCCAACACTTCACAGTCCCTACAACCTTACAGAGCCCGTATTTCCATGCAAAAGCAAACAGGCACTCTCGAGGGCTTGGAATACAATTGGGGCACCACCCCCTGAAAAGATCTCAGGGACCTCAAAGGAGGGAGATGTTAAGACAAGGTAGTTGCTGCAAAATGAAAACTACAGTCAGATCTGCAAGGTAGATTTGCTTCTAATCCACAATTTAAAGGAAGTGATTTCTTCCTCTTGTCCCTACTGTGATGCCCACTATGCAAGCTGGGTACTTAGGCTTGGCTCTAGAAGCAGAACTGGAAGCTTACTGTGCCTTTTGAAAGAAAATATTGGCGGGCCTGTTATATCTCTTTATTAATAGGTTTTGACTAATCCTCTATTCTTTGATGTCCATTATGAGATTATACGGCTAAAATTAAGTTAGTACATACAGTATGTCTACAATGAATTCGATAATTGTGTGTTTCTAAAGGAAAAATGGTTCAATAATTATGGCTAAGATCCGCAACTGGCATCCCAGTCTTTGTTGACTGAGGAATATTGCTAAAGTGGGGAACCTTTTCTTTGCCTGTACAAGTTAAACCCCCAAACTGAGGTAGTTCTGCTCTCTTGGAAGAAACATTAAGAAGCGTTAGCAGTGTGCACAGGGCACAAACATGCATGTTGAGGAGGAATCAAAAGCTGCAAGCTGCCAAAAGTGAGAAGTCTGGTGGCAGGAGCTATTCTTAGAGACTTACTAGCAGTTACGTTCATGATTTATTTCTATCAATAGAATTTGATAGATGGCGTTGGGTCAGGATGGCCAAGAAGTCTAAGGCACTGCGCTCGGGCTGCAGCCTCCCTCGGAGGCGGGGGCTCAAATCCCACTTCCAACAGCTTCCTTTCTGCAAGGGGGGCCTGAGTGCACCCTCAGTCTGCAGACGACACCCCGTTGGGGGTCAGTGCTGACCTGCCGGGGGGCAGGGGGCTCTGCAGGGGGGTCTGGGCAGGCCGGGCCGATGTGCCGGGGCCACTTGCATGAGGTTCAACCAGGCTCAGTGCCGGGCCCTGCCCGTGGGTCACACCAGCCCCAGGCAGCGCTGCGGGCTGGGGCAGGGGGCTGGGAGCTGCCTGGGGGGAAAGGGCCTGGGGGGGCTGGCTGACACCGGCTGGGCAGGAGCCAGCAGGGTGCCCAGGGGGGCAAGGGGGCCAACAGCACCCTGGGAAGTGATTGTCCCCCTGTACTAGCTGTTGGGGAGGTGGCACCTCGAACATCGTGTTCAGTTCTGGGTCTCTCACTGCAAGAGGGACATTGAGGGGCTGCAGCGTGTCCAGAGCCAGGCAGCGGGGCTGGGGCAGGGTCTGAAGAACACGTCCTGTGAAAGGTGACTGAGGGAACTGGGGGTGTTTATATGGAGAAAAGGAGACTCAGGGGAGACTTTACAGCTCTCTACAGCCACCTGAAAGGAGGTTGTAGTGAGGTGGGGTCAGTTGCTTCTCCCAAGTAACAAGTGACAGGACAAGAGGAAATGACCTTAACTTACGTCAGGGGAGGTTTAGATTGGATATTAGGAAAAATTTCTTCACCAGAAGGGTTGGCAAGCACTGGCACAGTCTGCCCAGGGTTCAGTCACCATCCCTGGAAATATTTAAAGGACGTGTAGATGTGGCGCTTAGGGACAAGGTTTAGTGATGGACTTGGCATTCCTGGGTTAACAGTTCGACTCAATGATCTTAAAGGTCTTCTCCAGCCTAAATGATTCTATGGTTCCATGATGCTACATATATAACCTCTTTGAGACAAGGAGCATCTACGACAGTTGTGCCCAGTTGTTGCATGTGTCACCAACAAAACCAACCTCAATTACCCGTTACTGGGAGGTTTCCTGGACCTGACACACTCTGAAAGGATTGCATCATTTGTGGACCAAATTGTGAATGCCCAGATTTTTTTTTTTTTTTTCTTTTTTTTTTTTTTGTGGAGGAGAGGAGGTAGGTTAGCTGCTTTTTTACTAGGAAAAACATTTATATGATGCTGAACTAGCTAAAGCACTGCTTTTTATTAACCTTAGTTTACTTTGTATCCAGGGCTTATTCTGATACAGAAGTCTTCTATACTTAAGACACGCAAGGAAGAAAACAGCATACCTAGTGTATTTATCCTGCCTGATCACCACATACATAGACAAAATCTGGCTACAAGCGCTTATATGAGGAGCTTCCAGGAGAGGCAAAATTTCAGCATAAAAATAAGCAGCTAAGTATGAAAGGGAAGTTAATCTTTCCAAGATAAGTCAATACATCATGCTTCAACTGGCTGCATTCTGTGATTGTATTGTAAATTGTAAGATTAATCTGTAAAAAAAAAGAGCTTTACAGGACATTTGTTTCTAACTAAAAGAGCTTTTTGGTTTTAAAATCTCTCCCCTTGTTTCACCAGTTTTCTAAAGTTATACCCACCCACCCCAACCGGCTGGTCCCACTCTCCCCACCTTTGTTGCTTACAGAATTAATTGCCTCCCAGGAGGCTGGCTTGCTGACATACAGAGTCACACTTGCAGTCCTTGCTTGAGAAAAACTCATATTGACTCAACCGTACTTTCATAGAAATAAGGACTGCAGAACCTGGCCTTCCCTCACAAGCCAGAGTGATAAGTCTGATTAAAAGGGGAATGATCAAAGGAACAGCTCCAAAGAACAAAACAAGCCAACAGCGAGAACTCCCATCCCTGCACCCTCTGTCTTTACAGGGAGTGAAACCTCATCATGCCCTCATCAAAGTCAGGGACATAACTGACTTTGACTTACAGAACCAGAAATTTAACATTTTAAATAGATTTGATATGATCTCTGCAGATGCCTGGAAGACCTGCAAGACCATCACAAGTGATTTCCCTCTCCGAGTATGATATATTGAGCTGACTCATACCACTCACATTAGCTGTGTTGCTTTATAAATCCAATCTTTCCAGCTAGTCTGGTCCCTGGCATGTATATCAGACCTGAATGGCTCTGGATTTTATTTTCTGTTCCTCCTCCTTTTATCCTTGCATTTAGCAGTAGAAACTGATAACTCCTAGAGCAAAGGATGGTTTTGCTGCAGTGTTTCTGGACGTAAAGTTGGTGGCTCTGATGAAGCATCATCTGCATTTTTCTCAGCTAAGTTCTCCCACATAATATTTTGCTTTAGTTTTGAATTTTGTGTTGGCAATGAATGGGATGCATAGCACCACCATAGACAGAAAGTTCCCTTGGAAAAGCAGGTAAAGGCATTCCCTCCCAAACCCATACAGCCATCTGAGTGGCCAGCGAGCCCCCTGCAAACTAGGGAAGAGCAAGCAAGCGAAGGGAGGTGTGGGCAGCCCAGGAAGCCTGCTGGCTAGGGCTCATCTGGGGTCCTGCTCTGCATGCGCTGAATGGTATTTCCCCCTCACTGAATTCCTGGGTGAGGGTGATACCTGCCTCTGCCAAGGATGAATGCTTTTCTGTGATGAATTTTACAGTCCCTGAAATAAAAAAAAAACCCTTAAGTTATGTGAGATTTAAATAAGGACTAACTGCTCAGTACTTTGAGACCTATACTTCAGGAATATAGGAAATGGGACATTCTGTTTGGTAGCAAGACCACTGCCTGGGCTCTGCATTTAACCCGCTGCCAGCATGCTGGTGCTGGCAGTGCAACTTTTATAGCCATAAAGTTTCAGACAGTGATTTGTAGTTCCAGAATTGCTCTAAATATTCTTTATTCTTGTTCTACTGCTCCAAAACCTGGAGCAATACAAAGCATTGCAGGTAGCTGGTGCTCCCAGTTTTCTTCGTTGTGATTACACTGATCCAATGAGATGTTGTTGCCCCGTGTGTAACAGTAAGAGTGAACACTAAATCCCTTGCTACGTGCATTCTCTGGCATGACATTCATGTAAGACATTCACCTAACCATTCTGAATAGCAGATCAGTTGGGGGTGGGGGGGAAGCAAGCAAATTCCTTCATATATCCATGAAAAGAAAAAGAGATAAAGTCCTTGAATACATTACTGGCTATAAACCAGCCCAGCCTTCCTAAGCATGCACAGAGACAGAGCCGAGGAGCATAAACACAAATCATGTATTTCTCTGTTTGCAGAAAACTAACCTGGGGGAATACCAGAAAAACAACTAAGAAAAACTCCATTATGAAAATATTTTATATTCTGTCAGCTTTTGCCTTTGTCAGACAAGAAGTAAAAAGGCAGGAGAGCATGATATTAAGATGCCACTACCTAATAATTTCTTGATAATTGCCCTTCAAGAGCAAATGACAATGAAATGAGTAAGGTAGAGCTTTCACCCACTCTATCCTGATTTAGGCAGTATGCTTTGGTACACATTTCCTTTGAGTAAACATTACCTATAGTTTTACAGGATCTATTCTCCCATTGATGTACCAGGGATTTATGTAGGTGAGTCCCATTAATGTTAATGGAAGTTATGTGTGTAATTCCCCTTTTTCAGCAATGAGAGAATAGACCTTTATGTTTCTAAAGTAATTACAGCCTTAGCTCTGGCTAGGCTGTTCTCCCCACCCTCCCCCCTTTGATAACTTCCTTGCTTCCCTCCCCAGCATTGACTCTGGGAGAAAAAAAAGGGATAAATTCCTCCATTCAGAAAGGAAAATTGGAGAAATAGCTGAAAGCTGAAACAAATGTAACTAGATCCACTCATTGTGTGAAGGAAATGCAAATACAGGAAGCCAATCTACATCCGCTACCTTTGCTGTGCTTTTGGGGGCAGATGTAGATTCATTTTCCTTAAATTGTGTATTCACTGTGTATTCACTGTTTTCTAGGCAAGTAGGGTATTTAGAGAGAACAAGGGATTTTTTTGGCACTTCATTCTTAATCCATTTTAGAAAAACGACACGTTTTGATACTGCCAGACTTTTGCAGAAAAAGGTAAAGTGAATGGAGATTTTAGAGAAGGAATTAATTGATTCATAGAAACCACTTTTATCATCTGAGTCTGAGCTGGGGGGACAGCGTACCACATGTGAGAGGTTAAACACTGGATTTTGTAACACCTCCTTTAACAGGGTTTCTTAGCTCTGGGTTCAATGCCAGCAGGTTTCAGAGGGCATGCTGTACATAGTGTCAAGCCCCCAAGTTTTAAACATTATGTTTATGTTCTGTTCCTGATTGTGACAGATTATCTCTGAACATCATGTGCCAGGTCGTTTATTAAAACTCCCCATTTCTAAAATGCTGATACTAATACTTTCCTTTTAGAGTAGGATAACGGGAAGTCTGTCTCATGGATGTACATGGACTATGCAGAGAACACCTGTATTATTTACCTGTTTGATGACTCTAGGCATTTCTCTCAATAAAATCACGGGAGTAATATTCTGCATCCTTCTGAAGAGATCAGGTTAGTTTTGCAGTTCTGCCGGCTCCATTTCAGTCCCTGCCATTGCTCTCCAGAGCTGAGCCAAGGCCCCTGGGGAGGGATGGGGTGCGGTGGGGGTCCCTAGCCCAGGATGGAGGAGGACCTTCCAGGAGCTGCGCTTGCTGCTTCTGCGGCTGCTGGTCACGGTGTACCTTTCTTCCCTCCACCCCAGCAGCTGCCATCGCGCACACCATCACCCCTCCTTCCCAGCTGCCTGGTTTTGCTGGTTGCTGACACTCACAAAAACGGGAATGAGGATGTTTTTTGCCCCCTGGAAATGTGCTGCCCTCCACAAGCCTATTCTGCCCATGCTTTCAGCCAGCT
Source organism: Falco naumanni (assembly GCF_017639655.2). Classification (NCBI taxonomy): domain Eukaryota; kingdom Metazoa; phylum Chordata; class Aves; order Falconiformes; family Falconidae; genus Falco; species Falco naumanni. The sequence goes on from NC_054062.1 coordinate 16,964,353, forward strand.
CTGCTGCCATAGCTACATTTAGAGACAGCGGCACTCTTTAAGGACTGATTTAAGCAGGTGTGAGTGTGGCTGCGGTTTTCACCAATGCCCCTGAAAAGCCACACATGTAAGTTCAAAGGGAAAAAATACAACTTTAGAAATTCCCGGAGGCTGTGCAGCACGCAGCTCAAAGTTTCATCGGTGCAACAACAGGGGCGAGGAATCCCACCCCATGCTCTGACTCCTTTTTTCCCCCTTTAATTTAAATTTTTCACTTCATCTTTTTTTTTTGAAGTTACTACAGAAATCAAGAGGGACAGACAGTACCCAGCAGGATCAGGCCCTCATTTAGCAATCCTTCTATTTTACTAATCTAATGCAAAAAGGACTTGTATACTTTTGTGGTTCTTTGCCACCTGGCAGGGATAACAGAAAATACCCAACAGTTTCTTATAGGCTCACCCAGAGTTTAATACCCCTCCTGCCATGTCAAGAGAAGAAAGGAGGAGTGGGTGGAAACTTTTTAAAAGTATCAAATCAGTCAAAATGCTGATTTATTTTCTTAAAAGCTTGGCAGAGATTAACCCCTGTGACATTTACAACACACATACATTAACTGGATTGAAATACCACTAGAGCTGTAAATGTGAGGGGGAGTGGAGGGAAATGATTGGAATGGGAGAAAAAAAGTTCAACATAATTCACTATGCACTCACCTCCCCAAAGAGGCTGGAGTGGTTTGCAGAGGCTACTTTTCTCCTGGTTATTTTTTTTTTTTTAGTGCAGTAATACTGAGCGGAAAGCACAATTTCACAAACACCAGCAGCAGTTCAGAAGTATGGCTTCATCTGAAAGCTCTTTCTCTGAGCAGTTCAATGAAAAGTGAGAATCATTTGGTGTTCCAGGGCAGTTACTTCTCATTCACCATGAAAATAAATACTACTTTTTCTTTTCCTAATGATCTGCTACGGTTCTCAGGGAAAGCCCTTGCTCTGAGATAAACTTTGTCTTCTGCTCTGATCCTGTGCAGCTCTAGAGAAGCCTGCAGAATCCCAGGGAGACATAGAAGGGTTTGTAGCAGGATTTCTTGGGTTACTTTGTTCAGTCTCTTCTGCTGCCTCACCTTGTGTAACTTCAGGCCTGTTTTATAATGAGGATTGTACATGGATGACCCTGGAACAAGCCCTGCTCACCTTACACATGTAAATAATCAGTTCAGTTCAGGAGACAGAGCACGATCAACCTGCAGACAACTCAGGGACTGAGGTCTAGGTCTGCAGAACTGATTCTGGTTTTCTTTTAGTTTTTTTTGTTGTTGTTGTTGTTTTTTTTTTTTTTTTTTATTGAAACTCCACAAATCTGTCACCTTTTCCACCAGCAGATGCTTTGTGCTTGCTGAGCAGCTCCTCCAGCACATCACAGAGGGGCGCATGTGGGAACACCCTGCCACTTACTCACACTCTGGCTCCTTAAGTACTTTTGAATTCTTTCTTCTTACCTTTGCTTACTAAGTAGTAAACTGAAAAGGAATAAACCTGCAAAACATTCCAAACAATTAAAATCCATCTGTATGCTTTAAAACGAGAAATATATTGTGGAAAAAGGAATGTTATCAGCTGCTTTACCCATGCATTGAAGTTTTGCCAATTGCCGTTCATTTAACTTTTCAGCTTCTGAGGAAATTCTTTCTCCAGCTCGATCATCTGCTTTCCCATCCATCTCTTAAGGTGCTTTAGTGGTCCTGCCTTGTTTCTGAGGTATACCTTAGCATTTTTAAGCAGTTGACCCAGAAAGCGCCAAGCCAAAGAAAGAGTTACTGTTATCATGAGGAGAGCAGTGAATCAGTCATTCATATAAAAAATGCACCTTGAGATAACTGAAGAAGATTAACTTCTGGTAGCTACCCTTTCTTTATCTGTCTAAAAAAACCAGCATTTTTTTTAATGAGTCCAGAAAATGCTGACAATCTCATTTGCAATCCTTCCATCACCAAAAGTGCTTTAGGAGATGGATGGGAAAGCACACCACTTTTTGCTGTTCCCTCCAAACGGATACTCCACAGTTCTTCGGTGCTTTGTATTCAAAGGGTTGGTTTGTTTGTTTTACAGTAATTGCACAAGCTTCGTGTCTTTCTCGCCTTCCATCTCTAACGATGGATCCTTGTTTTCTGAGCAGGAAGTCTCTGCTGGCTGAGGAATCTATCATTTCACAGGCCTTATTTTTTTTCTTATATTGCAAATGCTCACAAAAAAGTATATCTGAGTGGTTGTTCTTTGGTGAAAGAAATGCTACTGTAGTTTCCTTTCTGTGTACATTGATGTGCTATGGAAGCTTCTGTTACTGGGTTTTTACACTCAACACCTTGAAACACTTCCATGAAAAGAGTCTCCTATGTGTTTTGCCCTTGCCTAGGGCAGCGTCTAGTGAAAAATACTCATTATGAGCAAATGCGGGGATAAAAATGTAACAAATCTATTCTACCTAAAAACTTGCATTCAGCAAGATTATAATAATACACACACTATATCTTTCTACTTTAGCAGGCTGTGGGAGGCAAACTCCTTTGACCTATGAAGTTGATCTGTGAACTGTGTCAAAAAATTCAAAACCTCACGGTTGAGGTTTGTGAATTCTATTAGCATAATTTACCACCCAAGCTGTAAATGTACACTTTATACAATGGCTTGCTGAACAGACAGCATTTTACAACTTCCTAAGGGGGAGTGTTTATATCTAACATTTCTTGAGCACATTTGATTATAAGTTTGCCATAATAGCTGCCTTTTTTCCCCTTTTCCTGTCCTTTTCCCCCCTCCCCCCCACCCCTCCCGCAGCTGCTGGGGAAGTGCCTAATAAAAATGTCTTCTCTACTTCGGATTCTGGATGTTTATTTGTGCTACATAATGGACAAGCAGAATACTCAGGGAAATGGACTTTGGCCTGGACTTAGCCACCTCCTCCCCAGAGAGACAGAAGAAGGCATGTTGGACCCTTGGGCTGCATTTGGGTTCCTTCAGCCCTCCTAAACACAGCTGGTGCATTAAAGATAACAAAATACAAGAAGGATCTGAACTCAAAGCTGAAATATAAGCAGCCCCTGGCTTTATTTTGTGTGTGTGTGTGTAAAAGGTGTTTGTAGAACTTACTTCACGGTTACTAAAGCTTTGTACAACCAATTCAGAATCAGCAAGATGATGTGTGCCGTCCCCCCCTCCACCGTAACCCCTCTGGCTACACCCTCCTTTTTTTTTTTTTTTTTTTTTTTAATTCCTGAAATTAAAATGTGTTGGAATGCTCAGTGCTGCTTTTCACTCTCTTTTCAATGGGCCCTTTAGTTTTTCACACCAAGGTGTCCTTTGGGGTGCCAGGTCAGGCTACCAAAACAGCTTCTAGGAGGGGATTAGGACCAATTAACATCTTTGTACACAAAAGCCACTGGCAGCTGAACAGGCGGCCTGGTGGCCTGCTCGGGAGCTGCATTTTAAATAGGGGCCTTCTGTACTTGAGCTCAAGTGGGAAGAGGCGGAGAAAGTTTTTATTTATAATTGAAAATGCTGCTCCTGGATAAAGTCTAATGAAAGGCAGAGTGGTGTTCAAAAGTATCTAACAAATACCATTTGAATATTGGCCTTCATTGTGTGATTTCCATCAAGGATAGCGTAACAATATAGTCATTTCTCCTACATATTGAGATGAAGTGATTTTTCTTGTAAAGGAAAACAGCTTCATCCACATATTGCATCAACCCTTCTGGTTTTCATTTCTTGTTTTAAATTCAGCTGTGCATTAAAGGCACCCAGTAGGATGGCTGCTCAGGAGTGATATACACCCATAAATCTCTTTTTGAGGGAAATTCTGCTGTTCACCTACCTGATCCACCAAAGCTCAAGCCCAGGGTGGGAAAAAAAAAAGAGAGAGAGAAAATCTGAGTATATGCATCAGGATGCAGGGGGAGGGAGTCCTACAAGGGAATCACTGTGTTTCATATGAGTAAATTTGCATTTATACTCCTTGGGTTTGTGCAAAGAGGAAAAAAAAATAAAGAGCTCCAGGTCTGAAGTGCTGAATTCAGCCAAGCTAGATCCTCAGTGGAGGTAATGGCCTTAGCAGCTTGGCCCCAGGTATTTTGCAGCTGACTTAATATCTTTACTTCTGCTCTGCTTTGTTTTCAGTGCATATCACTTCTAAATCATCACTCTTGCAATCTGATCAGGCATTAAAGCAAAGGGAAAGGGAAAGAAATATATGGTGTGAGAATTACTATTGTACAAAACCTAGCAATTTACAAAGGCTTGTAAGTGGGAGTTGTGTGAATTCTCGGCGATGCTATGTTGTAACGATTGTAATGAAACTGATTTCTGTATTTTAAGGATGAGCCATTTTCAAACACAATATTTGTGATCACTGCATAAGCATTCCTCCTCCCCCTTTCATAATAGTAATAACAGGGCAGTTTTGTATATATTACTCGGACTGAAAAGTCATTTCTAGAAGTTTTCTAACCATGTATTTGATAGGGAAAAGATCCATGATAGGAAATATTAGCAGAAATAAGTCCACCAGGAAGTTGGTACTGACATCCTGATTGACATGATTTCAAACGAAGGAATTATAAGGTGGAAGGACAATGCACAGAAGTTTCTGAGAAGCTTGCAACCAACTGGCTGCAAGTAAATAAGAGGAGATCAGAATTTTGGTCTCTCTGCTTTGGCTTTGCTGCACCGGTACACATGAAGGATGAGGTCTGCTGGAAGGGCACTGGACCTCATTTGCTACTGTGTTTATTCACCTATTTTGGTAAGCAACAAAAATATGGATTTCTTTGCAGGTTGACGTGACTAGAAAAACCCTAATCATGATCATTTTCAACCTCCTGGTTTATATAAATAAGGAGAGATTCCACTTAGCGCGCCGTTCTGCAGCAAACATTAATACACTCGCTATGTGTGGCTTTGCCCCTTCCTACCCCCTCTTTAGTTTCAGATACTGTATTGTATTTCTTCCGACATGTTGATTCTACCTAATGTTAAATGGTAATTGGCAGTAGTATAGGTGGGGAGAGAAACATTGTTATATTTTGTTCATTTTTCACACTTCAGCAGTTATCCCTTTCTCTCCCTGGCTGTACGCTTATTAGTGTATGAAATGCAGGTGTGTGGGAAATGGCAAGCACACATTGACAGGTTATTTTGTTGGCCACTGCCTAATTAGTAGCATAGTGGATGCACCCTGCTAAGCTTTAGTGTGGTGCAGTAGAGCTGGTCTGTTCTAATTTCCTCACAGCTTTGATATTCAGCAAGAGATTGACGGTTAGCACAAAGAGCCAAAGCACGACGGAGGCCTGCAGAAACAATGGCCCTTCTTGCTTGTAGACACCACAGATGTGAGAGAAAGCTGACTAAAAACAATTGGCCGACACTGTCTAATTGTCTCCAATGTCAGCATCATTAATGTTTTCCCATGTAAAAAGTAAAAGGCCAAGGTTGTATCCTCCCTTTATTTTGAGTCACATGATTATGTAACTTACTGAGATTCAGATTAAGTGTTAATTGTATTTGTGCAATAAAGAAACTGAAGCTACCTTGAATTTAATGAATATGTACTTAATTAATTTTGACAGCCTTTATCTTTATTACCTATTGAATAATCACAATCAGAATTAATAACATTTATAGGCAATTAAAATTACAGCCTATTTAATGATAATATATGTTTACATCTTTTGCCGAGATACAAATTATGAATACTTATTAGCAAAGAAGTTGTTTGCCTGCCAGGAGGGTTTCTTGTCTGTGTTAACAGCAACAAACAACAATAATCAGTTCAATATGTAATAGTGCCTTTTCAGATCAGACAATCTCCCAAAGCGCTGCACAAGGGCACAGGAGAAAAGGCTTCGCAGAATTTAAAGGTAATCACTAAATGGCAAAAATTGTAGTGTGTCTGGAACAAATGCTTCAAAATTACACACAATAAGACAAGTCCGACAGTATTTGAGCAGTTTCAGAGCTTTATTTTCTTGCAGAAAAAATAATAAGGATAAAAAGGGTCCATTGAGGGTGCAACGCTAAACTCCTCGCTAACCCAGTAATACCAGACCAGAGCTTCAGTAGCTACAAGCCAGAACATCTCCACTGACACCAGCATAGCTAAAAGGCTTTTGGTCCCGAGATCTCATCTAGACATCTGAATTCCCTGGTACCACAGAGGGGGAAAAGAAGTGGCTCTGATTCTGCCAGTGCCTAGAAGAGTAGGCAGCCTGATGTATAGTACAGTAAATCATACAGATAAAGATGCTTTGGAATGGTGAACCCTCTCTGCCACCATCCGAGAGCAGTAAGTCATTCCAAATCAGAAGAAAAAGGACAAGTGCTGTTCAGAGAAGGAAGAAGGATCAGGCCTAGGGTTTGGCAAGTGTAACCTAAACCATTAAACGCATCAGAGAGAACCAGCTGGTGCATATGCCCACAGATGCTGCATCTCTCCGCACACACACAGAGCGTACTTGTCTGCACGAGCCATTTCACTCTTTGAATGTTTATTTTCCCAGCATCTCTCCCACTCAGAGGATGGCAAGTCTTTGTCCCACCACACAGCCACCATCCTCAGAGAGATGCACAACTCCCACTAAATAATGGGACTGTGCATAACCCAGTTCAGGAAAGGATTGGGTCTGGATATGTGTGCGACCTATGAGAAATAGCCAGCAATCTCATCAGACCCTAACACAATTTAGTAAGTCCCCGTGAAGCCAGGATTCAAAACATGCATGTCCAGGATTTCATGCTTAGCATCAGCTTTGCTTTCCCTTCCCAACCCTTTGCCCCCCCAGCGCCCTTCTTGGCTTTGCAGGGCAATGCTTCCTTCCCTCTCCCTCCTGACCCCAAATCATCAGGCACAGCCACTTGGAAATCCTCTGTCAGCAAAGTGACACCGAGTGCCTAAAATCTCAGTGCAGGACAGAGGTGGGAGGGCTGGGTGATAGCTAGGGGAACAGGGCCATCTTTCTTCTCTAAATATTCAAACGTGTCTCATCTACCCCATCCCATGGCTCATTGTGGGAGTTTCCTAAATGAAGATGTCTCCTGAAATGGCTTAAAAAGGAAGAGTAGAGGTACGCAGCTCCTTCCCTCCTATTTCTAACAAGGAAGACTTTTTCTCCACTTCTAACCATATAGCAGTATAATCATTAAAAATTGTCTGTGACAAAAGCACGGTGCCAGACTCCCTATTAGGCCTGTGCATGTCCCAGTCACTGGGAGGTCAGGGTGCCTAAACAACTCAGGATAGCCACCATGGGTGACAGAGGGATGGAAAAGGAACTAGTGGGCTTCCAGGTGAGTTTGCTGCTGCTGCGTGGACTCAGAGAGCCTCACAAGGTGACCAGAGAGCAGGGGAGGGGCTCCTTGTTTGCCAGGGAGAGGGGAACTGGCATTTTTGGGTGCATCTACACAGTTAAATAAAAGGAGGGAAAGAGCAGGCTGGACACCTGGGCCTTCCACTGACTGTATTGCATAGATCACTCCTCAGCTTGCTCTCAAGGCTCTAGCTAAGTCTCCAAGGTAACATTAAGGACAGGTTGTTGCAGGGATTGCTCCCAGAAGGTAGCATGTTTTGTGATACCACGCAATCCGGTGTTACTCCACCAGGCTTTGCAGTCCCGAACGTTCTCACAGACTCCTGTGTCTCAACCACAGTGCACACAGATAGTCTTGGTTTATGCTAATTAAAAAAAAAATAAATCTAGTGAGCTGCAACACAGTCCTTATGTTATTTCATGTATTTTGAAAGCTAAAAAGAAGCCCAAAACCTACAGTTATTTCTGTCTACAGCCACAGTGTGCCTAGGAAATACTGAGAGCCACCTCCAGCGCAGTGCAAACATGGCCCATCAAGAGGAACTAGCACTGAGCAGCAAGGATATAAGTCAGGCTGAGCCTGTTAATCCTGGGGACAGTGATTTCTCTCTGGACTTCTTTTGATATCAACACAGATACAGCCTTTGTAACACCTTCTGAATGGGCAACCATGAGAAACCATCAACAAGTGACTAACCTAGCTTAGAAAAGCAGGTCACCGTATCCCAAATAACCTCATCCCTGTCCACTTTGTGGAAAGAATGGAAAAATTCTGAAAAGGGGAAAAAAGAAAAAGAGTGAGTAGTGTGAGAGAGAGAAGTTAAAAGAAAAGGCAGAAGGAGATCTAGAAGGGGGGCAGAGCCACGCTGTCCTCATGTGGTTGTGTTCCCCAGCTGACAAGCATCAGGCCCCTGGGCTGGGACCTGAGCTGTCCCAGCTGAGGCCACCAAGTAATTACTAGCTCCTAACTCCACCTGTGGTCACCCTGCTGAGAGCCCTAACTCTGTTTAAAGCAGCCCCACAGATGTGGAGTACTTTTGTGTGGTTCATCTCTATTTGATTTGAACGTGTCTCCAGTTTGTCCCCTGTGTGCTGGGCTGACTGGCTACTTTCTGTCTAACTTGTGTCACTGGTGTGTGGCCCTGGAGGTAAGTTTTGATATTAGCTATTGGGCTGGCTTGTTGCACCTTAGCCTTTTATACTCTGGTGTTATCTCTAGTAGCAATTTTTTGTCTAAAAAAACCTTTAGGGGATTTCTGCTGTTGGCTCTGTGAATCCTTGTAGAGCTAAACTGCAGGGTACCTGGAGAGCAAGCACTGGAAAGGATGGCTCAAATCATGATATTTCCCTTGGTCCTGGGTTTAGAGAATTGGGTGGACTCCCTTGTCTGAGCAGAGGTCCTAAGCAGGCAAGGCCTTTCTGGAAACCAGGCATAAAGACAAAAGATGAAGCCTGTACTTCGTGCCATAGTGATCCTAATAAAACACAGCTGTTTAAGCTTAAGCATTTAAGCCAAACTTTGAGAACCTCCTCCTCAAAACTTACTAGCCATGGTAGTCACCATGCCTGTGTAGAGTTAATGGAAGAAGTTACACTTGAGTTATGTTTGACTGCTAAGAAAGCAACTAATTGTGTAGAGTGAAGGAGGAAGGGAGTGGGGTAAGTGAGCAAAGAGCTAGAAGTTTGGGAAATGGGGAGAGCCTTTTATTCAGAGCAACTGACAGAGCTTTGCTTATCCTGTCAAAATGAACATGAAAAAGCAAAAATTGTTACCCTTTACAAGCAAGTAGGGAGAAAAGCTGTAAGGTAAGGTTGATGCTATGAATAGGTAGGTAGAGATTGTCTGACTTCTAGTTTAGCATCTGAGTAGCCTTGCAATCAGAGTAAGTATGAGTAGTGTCTACCTAGTCATAAAAGGGAGCTTGGTAAATGTACGAGAGGTATTGTGTGAGATGATGCATGGGGCTGAACTGCAATGTCATGGAGGCTCTCTGTTGGCTCGAGTTCCTTGAGCAGTAAAAGACCATGCCAGAGGCGGCTGTGTCCAGAGAACTTTGGTGCATGACAAAAAGGAGTCATCCTCCTGCCCTGCCTCCAGAATCTGGATTCTAAAGGTAAACTGACTCTTGGAGAGATTAAAATTAACTGCACTAATTCAGATCTCTGAAGAAATGTGTACTGACATTCATAAGGCTTAATTGAAGTAGCACATTTAAGGGCCTCTTACCAACCTTTTAAAAATAAGCCTTATGACTGACTCCAGGGTAAGACTCCTGCCAACTCCTCTGTTGTGCAGGGAGACACAAATAACCAGTTATTGCTGGGCATTGACAGAACAAAAAATTACATCGCTTTATAATAGCTACTGTGTATGAAATCATTATGTTAACTTACAAAATCAATGTCTATATATTGTTATGTTATTTGTTAAGCTATGGAGTGCATAAACAGTAGTTTCACGACCCTGAATGCCTGATCCATTCTCTTTTATTGCAAGCAAGATCCACCTCTTTAATCCTGTAGTTCATCAACTTTGTTACACCTAAGACATTGACTTTTTCATCAGGCATAAGAAAGTGAATCACTCATCCTTTATGCAGCTGTGTGCTCTTACATCAGATTATCTCACTTTAGAAAAGTGTACTTGGTTGTATCTAAGATAATTAAGAGCTCAAAGCCAGTTGCTTCAATGTAGGGTTGAGCAGTAACCTTTTCTGTACTGCAAAGGAGGTACAAGGAAGCTGTGCTACTCGCATACCTACTCAGAAAGTGCAAAACGGGAGCAGATGCTGCCTGTAGCAGGAAGCAACCCAGGAGTCCAGGGGTATGTCAGACTTCTGATGGAATTGATGGCCAAAGGTGAGACCCTGGGGACTGTTTTACAGCTGATTATTTTCAGGGTTTTTATTTTCTATTATAAAGGTGCTGGAGTTCAGTCCTAGCCAAGCAGTTAATTTTCAGTTATTGGTTGTATGACTGCTTTTCTCGACATTTCCAACAGTATAATGTATTGCAGGCTGAGCATGCCTGCAAATAAAAATACAATATCCAGAGATGCTGAGACAGTGCCATTGCATCAGTAAGTGAATGATACAAGACTTCCACTAGATATGTTTCTTGTACAGGCCAGTGATGAGAGATGGAACTTGCCATATGCCAGAAATACTTGCCCATGTGGAGGGATGTGCCTTGCTGCTGTCTGGCCCTGGGACATCCCCACCCTCCCTGGTGCTTCTTAGCACACCTTCCTGCATATGAAATGTGGCTTAAGCAGGACTTGCAGCAGAAAAGCACTGTTTCAAGCACAGCAGTGGGAGATGGCCTTTGAGGAGAGTGGCACAGTATTACTAGCCCAGGAGTGACATTTGTTCTTGCTGCAGAAGACACTCCAAATACGAAAGCAAAGGATGCAGACTTAGAAATACCCTTTTCTCAGATACCACCTATCTTGGAAGGCATTCTCCCTTTAATCGTGGTTTGCATTAACAAATAGGAGGTATCAGCTCGGTTTTCGTCACTTCATTTGTTGGCAAAAGGTAAACTACATGGCTTTGCAACAGGGCATTTTCTCTTCCTTGATGTGGCAGAGAAAGCAATGCACTACTGAATTAGTTGTTTGAAGTGAAGTTCTGCCCTTATAAACTACCCTTGCGTTCCTCAAAGACATCCAGTGGCTGCACAGTGTACCCTGTTATAGCCATATCTGACAACAAAATGACAGAGAGTGAGCACTTGTCAAAAAAAAAAAAAAGTGATCACATAAAAATCACTGGTTTTGTCTGGGAAAAAGCTCATTTTTGGTGCAAGACATTTTGAAGAAGTCCTTAAGTAGCAGTGTCTTCACCATCTGCATTGGGAGGCTCTGAACTCCAGATGTTGCTGCAGGATACAGGATCCCTTTGCCCAGCTAGGAGCTTCTGCACCTAGTAAATCCTAACTTTCTCCTTAAAAACAGATGGCAGTTTTCCAATATACACATTACAATGCATTTCCTTCCAAAACTACAGACTTTAAGCTAGGTTCTAAAAGCCAATCCTTTGCAACTTTTTTCAGTCCTATTTTACCTTTTCTTAGTAATCTGAGTTTTCACCTGAATGAATTTCATTTACCTTAATTAAAGATAGTTTGAATAAATGGTCCTGTTTTATCCATCGCTATGGTACCCATCAGGGAGATCAATAAACAAAGCAAACCTTACTAGAGATAAGGAGGCCAAGGGAAAAAAAAGTAGGTGAGTTTTGTAGTATCATTCACTCTGGTGAACAGTAGCCTGCAATAAGGTAGGCAGGAACAATGGTATCGACTTGTAATCCATTATGAACTAAGGTGTTAGCTTTGTTGCATAGTCTTGTTTTATTTTTTAAGACTTCCTGGTCGCTTTTAGTACTTTACATCTTCATTAAGGATTTTAAAAGCAAAGATCTTTGCTTACATTTAAAATACTTCTCCACTGCTGTGATGAAGCACAGTCACTTGCTAATGGATTTCTGAATGCCATTTTCATTATCATATTTTTATAAGACCCCTCTCTTCCTCTATTATATTTGCTTTTGTAAAATGGGTGAGACAGCTCATCATGTACTTTAGGTCCTTTAAATGTTGTTTCTGTTTACCATTATGGGAGGGAGCTAGTGTTTTATATAAGAATAAAGCCATAATCCAGTTTGTATTTGGCAGCTAAGTGTGTTTATGCAGCTGCTATATTTATTCCCAGGATGGGTAATGAGCTGTCCTCCTTCAGTGTGAATCAGTCATGCCGTTAACTTTGAACTATATACTCATAATATTGACCTAAGCATTAGTCAATGCAGTCTTTATATTTGTAGGTGTCTGTGGATTCTGTAACGCTGTAAAAGTAAACTCGGCTGCACAGGGTAAGTGGTGTTATTTAGGGGGGTTGGAGTATTAACAACTTGGCCAGGTCAAGCATGACTGTGTACTCTGCCTGTGAGCAAAGTGCTGAGTGTCCCTGCCTACGTAGAGACACTTTCTAGGAGGTGGCTCCTGTTTGGAGCAGCTGCTAAGATGCAGTTGTTTTAGTTAAAGCAGCTTTGGGTCACTCCTTGTCCCCAGGTGGGAAGGGCTCGCAACTCCACCACTGCTGGTGACTTCACAAGGAGAGGTTTGGTGACTTCTCCAAGGTGTCCACTTCCCCTCTCTTCACTTGAAAACACAGCATTAGATTCTTTCCTGATCTATATCAAAACAAAGTGGGAAGGCAATCATTCCGGTTATAATACCAATATTTCAACAGCAGGCTCTCTGTCACCATCCTCTGTTGCAGTCATCTTTCTTGTTTTAATTTCATGGAAGGCAGAGCTGACTTTTGTTCCTTGGGTATAGTTCTCCAAGTTTATGTCATTAGAGATGCCCTTGTACCTTAAGTAAGAATAATCTAAAATGAATGTGATTCCTGGCTGCCCAGAATACTGAGCAACCCTGTGCAGAATGGCAGTTGTCAACATCAGTAATGTTGAGTTAAGGTATAGAACGTTCTTATGGAGCTTTTGTGAAGTGCTTTTACTAGTGTTTTTCAGTTTTTCCTGCCCCAGTATGTCAACAAGCTGGCTTAGTGGCTCAGGATTTGCTCCAATGGGTAGATGTCAAGGAAAGAAAAGCAAATCTTGAGCTTGATGAGTGTTATATTCTGCCTTAATGCATCTTTTAACTCATCTGTCAGAAATATTTCAGACCTATTAATCCTGAAAACCTTTCCGTTCATCTGTATGATTTGTGCTGATAGCTTTCCTCTCTTGCAGCAATGATAACAATGCTTTATAGAATTCCTGCATAGTTAAAAGCAGATGGCACCCTTACGAGGGAGATGAATCCCACATGTTGAATGTGCCAAAGCAGGGACAAAAGGCTCAGAGCCTTAAGCCCAGGGGCTGCTGATAGGCAAAAGGAGAAGGACAAACAGCAACAGGGGCTGTCTAATGGTGGCACTGGTAACACCTCCTTTCTACCAGTCTCTGTTTGCATTATCTGGTGAAGCTGATCCTTTTTGGGGGGAGGAATGGGGGTGGATTCTGTCTCCAGGATTTTTTATGACAGCTAGGATGACAAGCAAAAGGTTTAGCTAGAGCTGGTTACGTGCCATTGCAATGCGAACAAACAAAGTAGAACACTGAGCAATTCCAGATGAGGTATCCCTCTCACAGCTCCAAAGGGTGGGTGATTGGTATCATGAACAGAATGAACCTGGAACCTGAAAGGACTTGGAAAATACCTGATCAGTGCAATGCTTTCAATCTGCTGGGCAGGTGAAGGAAATGCAGAGGGCAGAAAGGCAGAGGGAGACAAAGTACACACTAGAAGACTGATTCTTCCTACACTAAATGTCCACCCAGCTGAACTCCCATTCCTACTGTGATCTGATCTGGTCTTCTGTTTGTTGGATATTCCCTCTGCTTCCCTTCTTCATACTCTTCTGTCTGGCTTGTACTACTTGACCATTTGTAGACACCTTGAACCTGATGTAGTCCCACTGAGGCAGCTGGCTTCATCCTAGACATAAGTACTGAGTATTTTGAAGATATTTTCCTTCTGTACTCTTGATTTTTCCCGCTGATTTTCTGACAAAAGCCACTTGTTTCTTAACCTGGAACTCAAGGCTAAGACACATTTCAAAAGCATTACTGGGATACTAACTGTTCAGATCAGAGACAAAGGCAGTACAGCATTAGAAGCACAACAGCTAGAAAATTTATATTTATGGAAAGTGTGGCTGTCTTTTAGTAGTTCTGGATGTGTGGGAATGTGTTCCGGTGAGACAGCATAGAAGAGGAGATTGAAATTCAAACTGTTCATCTTTTAGTTGCCAGCTCACACTGGGTCAAGATTTATTTACTAATATAAATAGCTGCTAGAAAGAGACAGAAAGGTGTTAGCATGTGTCAGCACTGGTGTATTGTAGGAATTAGTTGTGTGTGGAAAAATCTGTAGTGGTTTTGGAGTGCAGTCTGTTGTTGTTCAGCAGAAAGAGTAAAAATAGAGACTAAATCACCATTGGTGCGTGCCGAGGACTTTATCAGACCTAGATGGGCTTGAGACTCATTACTAACTCTGACGCTTATGCCCAAGCCAGAAGTGGAGATCTCATAGACCTGTGGTGCCAGCTCTCGCCAGACAGGCAGTGATTCCCACCTCCGCAAGCCGACTTCAGTTCCAGACTCTTCCTGCCAATGGGTTTGGTCAGAGAATCTACCCTTACTTCCACTAAATACATCTGGTTCCTTTACAAAATCAAATGTTGTTTATGACAGGTCAGAACAGGCTGTTCAGATGAGCTAGGCGAGCTGGACTGTGTCCCATGCAATACACGACTGCCTGTGTTTTTTACTAACCACACCAGAATGCCTTCTTAACCAGTTTAATAAGCACATGCTAGTTAAACAGACATAATTCTTGAGGCACTGTAGGAAGCAAAAATGTAAAATTATTTTTTTGCCAAGCATTTGTTCCAAAGAAATCTGTTCAGTAAATACTGCCTGTTCTCGCCTCTTCTGCTGCCTCCAGGACAGCTCAGAGGCGTGTGTGTGTGTTGGCAGAGGGGAGAGTGGCTTCTGCAGAAGCTGGTGAGGCTGTAGGTCGGTTCATTTGGTGTGGGGACCCAGGGCCAGGTCAGAAGTGTTGGTGTGATGCTTCTGCTACAAAGCCATGCTGTACCTATCTCAAGAGCTAGTCTGCAAACCCTTTGGAGCTGGTAGTATTGTTCAAAATGCAGGGAAGACTCCCCTGCCTCTAGTCTCACTGGAGCAGTGCCACAGGCATGGATGACCTGGTTTCAGCGGCAGCAGGGAATGAAGAGGCTCCATATTTTTCCTTCTCTGGAGGGGATGGAGCTGCTCAGACTTGTAGTTGTAAACCCATTGTGAGACAGGAATGTGTGTTACAGCAGCCTGGACTGACAGTGGGGTTAGTGCCCCCTTCGCAGGGTTCCCTTTTCCCTTCCATCCTCTCACACCTGCTGCTGTAAATTCCTGCTCCAATGCAGAACTGTCAAGATTAGAGCCTTTGTTTAGGGCACTTAGACCCAAGTCTTTTCTTTGCAAAGACTAGCACCTAACTTGCCACCCTCAAAAGGGTAGTTATTTTGTGTTTGTCTTATAATACCACCTAGAGGCCTCAGCTGACTTTGGGTTGATAAACGTTCAGCTTTTTTTTCTGAAAACTGCAGTCTTTAAAGCTTTTTTTTCTAACTGGATGCTCCAGAAATGAAAGCCCCAGGAAGAAAAGTCACACAGGAGCTGTGGTGTTTTCTTCCCAGCAGACATCAGAGCAGTGTCGCCAGTATTACTGAGCTGTGCAGACTTCTCAGAACAGGGATTACTTTTCCTGCAGGGACTACTTTTTCTGTGGTGGCAACTTTGCAGATGTTCTGGTCCAGATGCAAGTTACTTCAAGAATCAGAGGGAACGTGACCATTACACCCCTCTGGCTACCGTTCCTGTATGGTTCAGAGTCAAAGACTTTGGGAATGCAATCTACCTAGGCATTAAATTTGAAGGTATCTCATGTAAGTATCGGAAAACCTTAATGGAGAATGAAAATGTGCTGAAGCGGTGTATCAGGACGTACAGAAAAGCATGGAGCACTCTTCTAGAGAGTACTCTTGCAGGGTAGCCAGCAGCAGAAAGTGGGACCGTTTCCTGTCATATCCCAGGTGAGTCACCCGCTTAGCTGATGCTGTGGTTTCAAGCACTCAAATATAGCTTGTTCACATTAGGGCATCATGGTGCCATGCCCAAGCCCAAGTAGCCCTTGTAGAAATAAGGTTCCTTCTGGTATTTCTTCTTAATGTTTTGGGAAGCAGGATGGGTGTTCTGTAAGGAATGGTCATCTTTTATTCTACTTGCAGTTTCTTGAGTTGACATGCTTTCTTTTGAAAAGTGCAAGAATAACAGAAACACCTGAATTACTCAAAGGTCTTGTTTTAAATCCATGCACATGACTGCTCACCACAAAGAGGAAAGAAGGTTTTACCTTGTGCCATAAACCCAGGCCTAAAATTAGACCTCAACTCCCCACATTCTGGACACCCCCTTCCCAAAACACACATTCACTGTAGAAAATAGAACTAAATTGTTAACAAAATATATAAAGGTTCTTAGATAATGCAAAGAGTAATTCTAACTTAAATATAAATACTGTCTTTAACAGAATGTTGCCTTAACTACCTGTAACAGGCTCTGGTGTTTAGTTGTACATCTTCCAGCTCCTGCAACAAGATGGGCAAGGTTGCTATTAATAATGGCAGTGAAAGGAGTAATATCGGTCCCACAGGGAAAATGATTATATGATTACATACTAAAGACTGCATTCTCAAGCATACAGATAAGGTAAGGCAAGCCAGGTTTGCTGTGGGAACAAACCTGCAAGTACTTCATGGGTGGGTAATCCTTCATGTTATATCTCTGGATGCTGTTTCTCAGGTTTTAGCATATTAAAACCTAGGGGGGGTGGGGAGGGACAGGAGGCAGGTAGGAATGGTCTTGAGCTTCCCCCCAATATGAGTGATCACTGAGGATGAATTTTTCAGAGCTTCTGTCTGGAGGGGTGGGTAGCTGGAGGAGGGGGCTCACTGCGATGTGGACACCCCAGCAGAGGTGATAGAGACGCTTTACCAACAGGGTCCCTCATCAGTTGTGGGGACAGGAAGGAATCTGACACTCAGAAGTAAGGGGATCCACTCCAGCTGGACGATGGGTTCCAGTCTTAGGGACCCCACTGACCCTCTTTGACCCCCAGGTCACCTGTTTTGCTGGCTGTTTTCTCCTCCTCTTTCGTCCTCTTTCCATACTCTCCTCTGTGACTGTCACTCCCACCAACTTCGCCTCCTCATTCTTACCGCAGCCTCAGTGTATGCCATCTCCTCTCATCATAAGCCCCCTCATCCTTCCAAGGCAAAAAGGCTGGCGCTGCCCATCTCCAGGTTGCTCCAGCCCAGGCTGTGCAGAGGCCACCCTCTCCAGGATGTCCCTACCCCATCTCTCCCAGCCTTCTGCTTTGGCAAAACCAACTGTGTGGCCACCGCAGAGATCCATGGCTGGGCTTTTAGAGCTGCCACAAGGTGGTAAGGTGCTACAGCTTCCCAATAAAGTGGCGATACTTTTTTTTTCCTGCCCCCGCGCCCCCCCCCCCCCCCCCCCCCCCCCCGCCCTCCACACACTTAAGGTAAATAAAATCAGTGCAGTGTAACCATGAAAACAATCCCAAAATTTGGCTTTAGCCAGAAATTTGCCACTGCGATCTTTAGTCCATATCATTATACTTTTGGCAATGCTATGAACAGAAGCAAACCAGTCCTTATAACAAGATGTATGTGACACTAGACCAGTTTTACAGTCAGTCTGAAACCTTTTACAGTAGGTATAGAAGTGTTTTGATTCCCATGCATTTCTATATAAATACATAAGGCTGTATCTTCGTAGGGTGTATCCAAAAATTAGTAAATAAGTGTTTTGGTTTTTTTTTTTTAATTGTTCCACGGATAATTGAGGACAGCTTTCTTGAATGACATGCTCACATACACCACTCACCAACCAAACCTTTTTCAGTGCCTGTAGCCTTTGCTGTTAAATATGAGATCGTTCACTGAATGGTTTAAAGACTGCTTTTCATCAATTTTCAGCAGCACTTGGCATCAGTACAGCCCATCAGTGTCAGCACCTTGGGATTGAGGTCTTAAATGAAAACAACTAAGGAAAGAAATGCTGTCTCTTCAGTTTCTTTATTTGAAGTGTAACATATTTAAGATCAAAGCTAACCTATTCTGTGTGAACTCCTCTACAGAATTTCAGCTCAGGAATGCAAAAGCAGGATTATTAATTTATTTTTTAAAGTATCTCAGCTGGCATTCTGCGTATCCTGTTTAAGTGGCTTATAGGGCAGAACAGCCTGATCTCCTGCTCTGGCATCTGTAATGTTTTGTCGAGGGTGGCTGTATGCAGCCTGGGATGATTCAGAGTTTAATGCTTGGCCCTTTGCCTACAAAGGTGCAGGAGCAGTGGAAAAGGCATCCTCAGGGAGCCATGGTGTGAGTAGTGCAGTGGTCCTTGCCCTTGCCCGCAGCATCATGGCACACTGCCTGCAACCACCAGCCATTCCAGTGAGCTGTGTGATGCCAAATGCACAGTGACATGCAATAGGGGTGTTGGTTGAACATCTGATCCCCAGAGTGTGCTCACTCACTCTTCCCAGAGCTGAAACACAGGCTTAGAAATACTGCTTGGGTCACACTTTGCATATGCATTTTTTCTAAGTGTTTTCATCTTATCAGGAGATGCTTAGTATAGCCAATGCAAATTACAAATCCATCTTCTTCCAGGAACAGAAGGATGAAATAGTAGAATAAGAGATCGGGCATTTGCTTTGGCTTGTAGTACAAAGCGTAAGTGGCTTCCATAGCAATGTGAAGCAGACTTTGATATGCCGTGTTGTTTAGCAGATAAACAACAATGGCATACATTGCTGTTTCACATACAAGGCAGTGCAGGGGGCTGATGAAAGTAGGACATGGAGACATCTTAGATGATGGCTGTGGAAAGCTCTGCTGTAAGCATTGAGCTAGGTGCTCCAAGTCACTTGACTCTTACCTAGTTAACCGCTTTTCAGTCCCTGCAGAGCAGGGATGCTGCTCAGAGGCCAGAGCTACAAGTCTGAACAAGAGAGTGAAGTCAAAAGTATCCAGCACAAATCAAATCACAAGCATCTCATTCAGAGTTTCTCGGATGAATGCATTTGGTGGGGAATAATACAAGATGTCTGTGCTGAAGGCTGCAGTGACACTGCTACATTATTCAGATGAGCAGCTTGCAGAATTTCTCTGCTCCTTTCTACCTTGTTCTTGATGAACCTTTTCGGTTATTAATGCTCATCATTTTCTAAATTGCTTTTTGTCTTTCAGTTACCACTGCCTCTTCTTGTAGGCGGTGTTCTTAGGAACTTTTTCCTGGGAGAGAAAATGATGAGTAACCCTTTGTTTGCCTTTCCATCTTCTCTTGATTTTTAACAAGACATGAAAGGCAAAAATCTGAGACATCTGTTGTTTCTTTCAGCCATTTCCACAGAGACATTAGATAGCATTTCAAGCACTCAACTGACACAACAACTCACCCTGTGAGAACACTCTGATTTATTAGATTGTTGCATTGCACTAGTTTTGTACAATGTGGAGATTTCCCCCATTTTTTTTTTTTTTGCACTAAAGCAGTATTTTTACATAGGTTTATGGTTTTTTATACTATATGAGTAATGATATGCTTGGTATTTGGAATGTGAAGGAAGTTACTAAAAAAGAATGTAATTAAGCTGCAAATAATCTTCTGGTCAGACCCAGAGATGTAGTTAATACGCTATTTGCCATCTCCTTTAACTAACAAGCCTTAATGTAGAATCAGTATACAAATAAAAAGCACTGGTGGAGTAAAAGTATAGTATCTATCACTCCTGGTGATAGAAATAGTGAGAAGATGATATGTACTTCTTGTGGCAATAGAAATAGTATATAGTCTCATCCAACAAATAAAGCAAACTTCACTTTGTCGAAATGGCATGAACTAAGAACAATTTTGAAGTCAAGGCGGTTACTGAAAACTAACTTTAGTGTGGCAAGCAGGATTTTTATCCCCCAATATTCACTCTAAGGAGCTCTTGGTACGACCTGTTTCAATAGGGAAGACACAGTGGAGTGTCCTGTTGGCCAGAATGCTCTGTGGGGGCGATCACTGGTGGGTGTGCTGCTCTGCAAGGTTCTTCTCCATTTTCACTGTCTGTGATTCTCTGTTTCAGACTCTAGTGGGAACTTGTAACTAATGCTGAGAAGCTACAGGGCAAACCCTGGCTCCAGCCAACACATAAGATCGTTTGGGTGGCCACGGGCTCACAGAAATGAGTTGCTCTGCATAGGCTCCAAGAGCAGGGAGTCCTCTTAAATGTCAACAAATACTTTGGGCCAAGTTTATTCCTGGTAAAACTCCATGGCAAACAGTTTTTTCTGTCTCCTGAACAGCCCTTTATGAGCTTCTTGGAATTGCTACCACAAGGTTCATGACATAATTTCTTTATCTGTGTTTCTAGTATGGCCAGTAACAGTGCTCGCATGAGCTGTAGGAGCTGCCCTGTGGTATGGCAGGTCAGCAAAATGAAGTGTGTTGCAAAGGATGTATTTCTTCAGTACCTGGTGATGAACAGTTGGGCAAGTGGGAGAAAGTTTTCTTATATTTTTATGGGAGTAAATTTGCTTACTCCTTGGTCCCTTTACTTCTGCCTTGTTGAAGGACTTCCAGAAATGCCGGTTGACCTGGTGAGAATCCTTATGGCAACTCTGAGCTTTGTCGCTGTCCCTAAAGAGCGCAGTTTTCTGCTGGCATGAATTGATGGAGCTCCACAGCATACAATAAAACCATGGTGATTTTTATCAGAAAAATACCTGGCATAATTATCTTGGCATAGCAGCGTGGTCGAGTGGTGTAATTTAATCCAATATCAGCTAAAGAATGCATGTGACAGCTTTGTTTTGCAAGAAGGGAGTGGAAGTGCCTGTTGGGAGGAGAGCCCAAATGCCTTTTAATTCAAGGAACTAGCATCTGACCCTAATTATGTAGTGAAAATGGTGGTAGTACAAGCACCAGAAAATGGACAAGTCCACAACAGGAACAAAACCAGAAACTGCTGTTGAGCTGCATTCAAAGTTCAACTGAGAGACAGACAGACAGACAAAGCAGCTCCAGTTGCACTTGCACTGAACACTTGATAGAAAGTGTGTTGAGAAAGCAGGGCAATGGGTTATTTCTCAGAAGCTGCAAAATTGCTTAATATAAGTGAAATGAATTGCCCTTCTTGAGGAAATTAATTATGAAGACAACTTTACAGAGCAGCGTAATAAAGATGTAGGCAAAATAAGAGTGGCATTGAATTCAGAATCTCGGCATTATGAATGGTCTATTAACATGCCTATGATCAGTACCAAGAGACCTTGACTGTTGTGTAATAACATACTTAGGTTTCTAGCTAATTGATTTTATTGTTTAGTTTGACATGATGTTAGTTGTTTACCAAAGAACAAGGTCTAAAATAGCACTGTGAGTTCCAGGAACAATTTACCAAGGAATAACTTTTTTATTCAGTGACACTTTGTTAGATTTCAGTGTGTTCTTTCCCTCAGATTTCTCCCATGATAAACCTCTGTTGACAACAAAATCTGATAATGTCTGTGTTTCATAATGAAATTATGATCACAGAGATACTTGATGCCACATGGCTAAGATTTATATTTTTCACCTAATCTGATAGATCTTCTCTTCTTCCTGGGGGGGGGAAGCTTATTTGCTATTGTCATTTACCATCACATAACACATGGTAATTTAAAAAAAAATTAGAGTAGGGACTATTGGAGTAAATGCTGTTAAAATACTTGCAGCTGAGCAATATGCAAGCCAGATACCTGTTCATAGGCAACTTATGAAATTCTCAGAGTGTTGATAAGACTGTGTGGAGTTACTCCTTCTGTAGTGGGGAACATCAGATTCTCTTCCAAGCTATGTTCACATGCAGTCTTACCAGCTCATCTCTTCTCTTTGCAGAATACCACAGAAGAAAGAGCATCTGACCAGAGGTATCAGTGGGGTGAGAGTGTCTTTCACAGACTGGCTGAGGTTGGAAGGAACATTTGGGGATCATCTTGTCCAACCTCCCTGCTCCAACAGGGCTAGCTAGAGCAGTTTGCCCATTGCCACATCCAGACAGTTTCTGACTGTCCCCAAGGATGGAGACTCTACAACCTTTCCAGACAGCATGTGCCAGTGCTCAGTCACCCTCACAGTGAAAAAATGTTTCCTGATGTTCAGAGGGAACTTGCGGTGTTCCAGTTTGTGCCTGTTGCCTCTTGTCCTGTCACTGGGCACCACTGGAAGGAGCCTGGCTCCATCCTTTTTGCACCTTCCCATCAAGTACTTACACACATTGATGAGATCCCCCCTGGAGCCTTCTCTTCTCTGGGCTGAACAGTCCCAGCTCTCCCAGCCTTCCCTCATGTGTGATGTGCTCTGGTCCCTTGATCGCCTCAGAGGCCCTTTGCTGAGCTCTCTCTTTTATACATAAAAAGAAATACTTGAAAACTTAAGAATCAATAACCGATTGCTAAATTATGCAAAATTTTCCATCTGAAACCAAGGGAATTAATCTGGGAGCTGTAAGAGGGACTGCTGGCTCTTGGGCTGCAGAGCTGTTGCTGGCAGAGCCACTGTAGCATTTGTGTTTTCAGTGACTCTGGTCACTGGTGTAACATCTACCAGAAAAAAAGTGTTACAACTGCTTTAACAAAGTGATGTGGTGCATCAGTCAGCAGCTTATTCCTTCCTCCAGACTGGACAAAACAACTCTCAGATACTCTGAGTGAAGACAGTAATGCAATGTCTAAGAAGAAACAGGGCACATGAAAATGTTTCTTGCAAGGACATTCCGATACAAACCCTCTTCTCTGCCCTGGCAGCCCATTTTATCCAAAGAGCTACAAAATAAACCAGAGTAGCACATACAAGCCACTGCAACAACGGGTGAAGCACAGCCTGCCCAGTGAGGTAGTGGTGAAACAGGGTCCCCCACTTCAGGAGGGAGATCTGGAGAGCAACTCAGCTTTCAGCTTTCCAAGAGCATGGCATTTGTCCCTGCCAGGTTGGAAGCAAAGGAGTTCTTCTATTTTGCTGGTAGGAACATAGTGAGTCACTCCTGAGCTATTTCTTATCTCTAAATACGTGTCCTTGCATGTGTTGGCAGGTGTTCCCATCTTGGGGGTGAGCAGACATCTATTTCAACCAGATTGAACAAAGTGAGCATCCATAATGTACGATGTACTGCTATGAAGGGCAGGTAGGTATGATTTGCCTAGTTCTATTTTATAGTTGCAGATTTAATATGCAGGGTTGTTAATTGCAGTATAATTACAGCATTTTAAAATGCCATGCTAAATACTTAATCTTCTGATTTATTCCCCAATCAGTTTGTGCCTTTTTTTTTGTGCAAATAGATGCATTTGCCACCCTAGATAGGGATAACTAGCAAAGATCATGCCAGTGTCTCTAATCAAATGGTTAAATTTTTCAAATGAACCCATATTATCTGATTTTTTTATTTTTAATCATACTTATACTCCAGTTTGAATGTGTGTTGATTAGTTAGTTGTCATCTCAGGAAAACAAGAAGTGCTTATATTTACCCAGATATACTACGCTAGTCGTTATTCAGCACTGATTGGTTTGATGGAAAAATATACATTACCTCAGCACATAAGCTGTTTAGTCTTATTCATGGTGTTAATTATATACTCAAATAGCTATTGCCTTTTCATTTTTTTTGAGTTTTTAAATAGTTGTTTATCTGTTCAGTGATTATGTAGTTTATTTTTCCTTGTGTCGCCCCCCTTCCGCCCCTCAAAATATGTCTGCTCTGAAAGTGGTGAACATATGGCTGTAGTCATGCCCTGAGGGTAACTTCAGTCTGTAGTCACCGTGGTATCCACAGGGTAGCTCTCCTCAACAGGAGGACGATGACCCCTCAAGAGATAATCTAGGTTTGGCAAGGACTGATGGATGCCACTGCTTCAGAAGAGAACACCCTTCTCTCCCAGCCAGAGGAGGTCCGCTGCTCCCTTCTTTGTCACTTGTTGGAAATGTTGGGGTTTTATTTAAATATGAGGTAAGATTTCTCTGTGTCCATTAAAAGGTCCAAGTAACCTTTAACCCCAATGAGGAATAGGAACATGAACATTCTAGGATTGATAACAATTAGATCAAATTTCTGATTGCAGTACCTATTTGATAAGGTACCAGCCTCTTCAATTCTGCAATTACAATCATGTGCAGTGTTCTGTTAAACAGCTAATCTATGAGGGGAAAAAAAAAAGTAAATTCTATAAGGATGAATAGATAAGGTTCACAATCTACTGTCTTGAGAAGATTCCAGGCTAAAATCATTAATTGACATCATGATTGTTTCCAATTCCTAGCGCTCCACTCTAGATTCTTTGAATGTAGGAATTTGTGAGTAATTACTAGCTGTCCTGGTTTCGGCTGTGATAGAGTTATTTTTTTTTCCTAGTAGCTGGTACAGTGCTGTGTTTTGGATTTAGTATGAGAATAATGTTGATCATACGCTGATGTTTTAGTTCTGGCTAAGTGGTGCTTACCCTAAGTCAAGGACTTTTCAGTTTCCAGTGCTCTGCCAGTGAGGAGGTGCACAAGGAGCAGGGAGGGAAGCAGAGCCAGGACAGCTGACCCAAACCAGCCAAAGGAATATTCCATACCATAGAGCATCGTGCTCAGTATATAAACTGGGTGGTGGTGGCCAGGGCCAGGGGGGTGATTGCTGCTCAGGGACTGGCTGGGCATTGGTCAGCAGGTGGTGAGCAACTGTACTGTGCATCACTTGTTTTTATTGGATTTTATTCCTCTTTCTCTTTTTGCTACGTTATTTTTATTGTTGTTGTTATTATTACCTTTCACTTTATTTCAATAATTAAACTGTTCTTATCTCAACTCACAGTTTTTTCCTTTTTCCAATTCTCCTCCCCATCCCACCAGGTGGGGGGAATAAGCTGCATGGTACTTAGTTGCCAGCTGGAGTTAAACCACAACACTTGCATTTGCTTCAGTTTGTCATTCTGTGATATTTTCAACTTACAAAGTCCGTCTGTGTGAATACTCATCAAAGTCCCATCCAAGAGGAGAACAGGCATAAAGCATGCTCTTAATAATGAAAAAAATTGCAAAAATGATATGCAAGCTATTAACAAGAGGTGTCCAACATCTCACTAAGATCTATCTCAAGGAAAGACAAAGTTAAACCTCTTGTTTTTTTCTTTATCTTTCATTTTCTATATAATTATCCTATTTTATACTATTGTTGGCTACTGTGAAATTGACAATACCAGTTAGATTCTCATTCATTGCAGCTCTGAGTTCTTTGTTACTCATCTTTCTCTTACTGTTCGATACGGCTCCAACTGCATGGTTCCCTTCATGTTGTCTGCTATAAATATATTTTCATGCTCACCTTATAATACCTACAGGAATAGATACTAAAGGAATGTGTCTGGAGCAGAGGATACAGTGAAAACAATGATTCCTTTAATTTTTGGCTATTTTTGTAGCTCCTTAAAACTATGAACATTATTCTTGTTCCACCCTGTGCACTGGTTATTTGCCTGCAGATATGCTTTGGTGTGGATGGATGTGATTTTATAAAGCTCTCCCACAAGACTGAAGCCACTCTAATATCGAATACTGATCTTAGGCAAATTCTGAATGCTTTAAGTGGTTTTTTTCCCCTTTAGTTCATTTTCATCATCCTTGTAAGGATACTGGAAACCTCTGGTCACAAAAAGTGCAGGAATGCTATATAAATTTTAACAAGCAATGTAAGTTTTAACAAGTAAACAAATATTTATATTGTTTAGATGGGGAGCAGCCCTAGTGAAAAGATATACACGTTTATGTATTAACTACATCATCAGTAGGAACAAGGTGGTACAAATCTGCAGTCAGCAAAATGAACATTTGGAAAAATTCCAAAAGATGGTAAGCAAATGCCTCCTGAAAAATTATCAAAACCTGATAGTAGCAGGAAGAAATAATGAACAATGATGGTTCCAAACTACCTGGCCATCAGGAGAGTTCATATACAGGCATAAAAGAAATTGCCTCTCCAGGAATGGTGTCATCATTTCAGAAGTACCCAGCTCTTTGGCACTGCCCCTCCTAGCCTCTCTGGAGATGAACATAAGACCTGCTCTGTTCTTACACGAGCAGGGTCAGGGACAGGCTTG
Source organism: Falco naumanni (assembly GCF_017639655.2). NCBI lineage: Eukaryota > Metazoa > Chordata > Aves > Falconiformes > Falconidae > Falco > Falco naumanni. The sequence goes on from NC_054062.1 coordinate 16,990,512, forward strand.
TGACTAGTCTGTTTTCAAGAGTTTGAGGCTATCTTGCATATCACCTGCTCTTTCACTTGCTTATTGGCATCAACTCTCCTTCTGGAAATCCTATGGAAGAACTGAATATACGAGCATATGAGCTGCACCACGTGGGCAGCTGCCAGCAGGTGAGAGTCAGTGCACGGAGCCAAAGAGGCAAATGGAAAGACAGCAGCCACGTTTCATTTCAAAGATAACGCCTGGAGATGTTGCCCTCCCCTACTGTTGCTCAGGGATACTGCCTTGGACATTGTGCCTAGGTTGTGACCCTCTGTTGATTGGTGCCTCTCTCCATTCAGTCCGGGAGTGGCAGAGCTGTGCCCATACCCCACCGCTATGGGTGAGCCTTCACAGGCCTGTCTGCAGCTCGGGGGCAGCCAACAGCAAGAATAAATCTGTCCTGCTGCAAGAAGAATAACAGCAATGAAGGTCTTTCCTTATTTCATTTAATGTGTCAGAGCATTATTTCCAATAAAGCTCATAAACATAATCATCCATGAACAACAGGGTGGGAGCAGAGATATGGGATGTCTGGTTTGCTTTACTGTATTGAGAGATTCAGAGGTATTGCCATTCAGCTCTGATTTTCTCTCCCATCCTTCTTAGAACTTAGAGTCCATCACCCGCTTCTTTGCATAGTGGGAAGAGTTGTGAGACTGTGATGAGTTGGAAAGGTGGCAGAGGGGACTCCTTGTGAAGCTAGCCTTGGTGTGGATGATGGGGAACTGGAGGGAGAGAGGAGCAGGAGTGGTGCATTTGCTCTCAGTCCTGTTGCCTACACAGATGTTTGGAAGGGCGGACCCTCAGAGGTTACCTAGACCTGTCGGAAACTTCTGAAGATTTCACCTTTCCTCTTCTCTGTAGCCTATTCCAGTGCCTCCACTAATAAACCCTTTACTAATACCTAACCTTTCTCCCCACTTACAGTTTAAACCTTGCACTGGTTCTTCAACCCAGTGGTTACTGAGGACAACTTTGTGATAGTCCTTAATTCATATCAAGACCTTCATTATTTTTTCCTTGGGTTTTCATTATAGGGAATGATCTCCCTAAACACACGTTTTTTTCTTCTGACAGGCCCGGGTTCCATTTAGAACTGACTGCTCTTGTTGCAGGCTCTCCCTAGCAGGTCTGCATTTCTGTTTGATGCGTGGTAGTAGGAGCTGGCATGCTATTCTGCCTGTTGTCTCACCAAAGTCAAGCACATCAGGAACAAGCCATAGCATGTCTTATGTACTTATTTATATTCCAGATTTTGTCTTTTTTCACAGCCACCTTAATTTGCTCAAACTTCCAGAGATGATGCACTTATTTTACTGATGCATTTATTTTTACTGACTATCACTGTTTGTCAGGGTTTGACCCCAGCCAGCAATGAAGCCCCACACAGCTGCTTGTTCGCTCTCACCTGGGGGATGGGGGAGAGAATCAGAAGAGTAAAAGTGAGACAACTCATGGCTTCAGATAAAGACAGTTCAAAAAGTAAAGCAAAAGCTGTGTGTGCAAGCAAACAAAACAAGGAATTTTTTCACCACTTCCCATGGGCAGACAGGTGTTCAGCCACCTCCATTCCTTCTGGCAGGGCTCCATCACATGTAACGTTTACTTGGGAAGACATATGCCATCACTCTGAAACGTGTGTCATCGTCCCGTCCCTGTCCCCCCTTCCTTCTCCCTAGTTTATATGCTGAGCATGACATCATACGGCATGGAATATCCTTTGGGTCAGCTGGGGTCAGCTGTCGCATCTGTGCCCCCTCCTGACTTCTTGTGCCCCCCAACCTGCTCGCTGGTGGGGTGGGGAGCAGAAAAGGCCTTGGCTCTGTGCACGGGCTGCTCAGTGATAATGAAAACATCCCTGAATTATGAACACTGTTTCCAGCACAAATCCAAAACACAGCCCCATTCCAGCTGCTAAGAAGAAAATTTACTCCATCTCAGCCAAAACCGGCACACTGTTTCCATGTAGCATAACAGAGCATTGTGTAGAACAGTAGTACCCAGCTTAAATCACTGCTCCGCTTGGGCAAGGGTTGAATTGCAGTCCCACTTTCTGTAGTGCTTCTAGCCTTCCCCATCATGTCTGACTTCCATTTTCCTACCAAGTATAATTTGCAGTTCTCAAAACACTGCACGCTCTGTGACAAAGCTACTCCTGGTCTTGGAAGAATAGGCATATATGGGTGGAACCTAAAGATATGGTGAATCCATCTGAATTTTCATCTCCAAAAGGATGTGGATCATCCATGACATGTTATGTCCAGTCAAAAGTGACCAAATCTTTGATTTTTTTCCCCAGCACTGGTACCGACTGTGTACTGGACAAGTTTTAAGAGCCCCTTTTATTCTTAGCTTTGCCATTTAACGAAGAAGAGATAGTGTTCTTGCAATGCTACCACTAGAAACTGGTTATGTGTGTTCAAAGTACAATGTTGCTTTTCTTTGACAGAGGAAGCAATTGCTGCCCAGTCCCTATTCAAATATTAAGAAATCTCATGTTGCATGCTTGTATTGCCTGCTTTGGCCTTTTATGGTCTTAGTGGTTTACAGCATTGGTTATCAAATCACAATGTAGACATCATATTACATAGAAATAGGTGTTATGGGCTAACTGTTATTTAAAATATCCCTGAAACAATGAAACGAATTAACGATGCAGGGAAACATTTCTGTGGATGTTAAATCCTTAGAGCATAGGGGGATCCATTAGCAAATTTAGTAATGGAGTTAATTTTTCTGTTTTCTGCTAACTTAGAAAAAGAAAAGCAACACTTGATTAACAATTAATGTCTTTGAAGAGTAATGCTGTAGGGGCACTCATCCTACTGTTGCAATCAAAAGGGTTTGCAACAGTAACATCCTTGTTTTAAATACTTAGTTTTCAAGGTATTGTAACCTGATGTAGGTCTAAGTGAATAATAACAATAAGAACAATGATGAAGCTGCAATATAGAAATTATGGAAGGGAATTCTTTTGACAGAGCCATAATACTTAAATTTGAATAAATAAATAAAATAATGGAAGAATCGGCTTACTGTCTCTGCAGATATCAAAGACATTTTATGCCCTGTTCTGGCTGCATACAACAGACAGAACATTGTTGCAAGATGAAGATGTCCGGTGTCTTGGCACGGCGCAGGGATAAGCGACCCTACAATGACTCTTTTGCAAATCCTGCTATTGCGCTGCGTGAAATAAATTGGTTTGGAAATGGAGGGGAGCAATATCAGCAATGGGAAGAGGGGCTTGGAATGGGACCTGTGGCTGAAGGTGAGCCAACAGACAACCCAAGAAAGGATGCTAAAAAGCAAAACCCTGGCAAAACTGCTCTGACTTAGAGTGGGGGCTATTAAAAACTGAGGTCAGTCCAGAACTCTAAGGACCTAAATAGCACCCCTGTGTTCCTTCAAATGGAGAGATTTATTAATGTGTGGCTTTATTTGTAGTTTTTACATTCAGCTTCTTGTTACAGACAGATACTGGTTGACTCTTTTTCCAGTAGGCTGAAAAGCCCTCAAGTATTGAGAATTTTCTCCTGTGAAATCAACATAACTAAATAATTTCTTTCCTTTTTTCTCAATTAAAAAGATCAAGGGTTTGAGGTCTCTCATTGCAAAACACTCTCCTGAAAACTTAGGTCATTTTTCTTCTCTTGTGCTTTCACTGTAAATGTCTCTGTACCATCTTTTGAAGAACTGGAGACAGTAGCTTTGTTTTGGTCTTGTCAATGTCATAGAAGAAATTTTTCCACTGCTGTCAGCATACATCTCCTTCTTTTGCTGTAGTACCTTACTGGCAGCACATACGTAATTACCTGTACTTTGCCTCCCACTTCCTTTACAGACCCTTCGTTTTCCAAGATAATTTTCCATCCTCTGCATACAACTCCACTTCCAGGAGCACCAATTTTTAACTTTGCATTTGGTGCAGTTAAATGTGTTTTGTGCTGACTAGTTCAAAATAAGCTGACTAGCTTGTGAACTTCCCTGTATGGCCTCCTTTGCTTTCCGTGAGTGTTACACGCTTATGAGACACCACCTCATGGTGGATCTCCTGGATCTCTCAGCTTCTTTCCAGGATGGTACACGTGTTATTAACTACCTGTGGGACAGACAATGCTGTAAAGCATCAATATGGAGTCTCTTCATGCTTTAAAGGTTTCCTAGGTCAGGATGGAAAAACTAGAGGATGCAGTCTGGGAGGACAGAGGTGTGAGGACTAAGCAACTCTTTGTAATCAGATTTTTCCTTTCCTTCCCAGGTATTTCTAACTAATGTTGCCATGTCTGTGGCAGTGCTGTGTTTTCTGACCTGCTCGGCGTGGTGAACGATAGGTGATTGCCAAAGGCGGCGAGAGGGAGATGTATCAACAGTACCTTTGCCCATGCAAATCTGAAGACAGTTGCTGCTTAGCTGGCTGCTACCGAAGCTCAGCAGATAAGACGCAGAACCAGATTCTGCAGTGCAGTGTCAGCCTTGGGATAAGCCAGGTAAGGTAACTGTTTTAATACAGGAATCACCACTAGGCCCCCTCCTTTTCCAAAAAGCCATCAGCAGAGGACAACTGTGCTCCTCTGAGGCGAACATGGTGGGGTCCCCGTCGAAGGGCTCTGCCCTCACGTTGTTCCAAAGCTGCAATTAATTGCTGGGCACTGGAACCGGCATGCAGTTGTTTCCCCCCAATCCTCACGAACAGTAAAGTAACCCTCCAATTATTATGATATTTTTTAAAAAAACTTTTTAGCTTTCTTCGTACCACAGCGCTTGAATCACAGTTTTATGCCCTCCCACCCCTCCTCGGGGCAGCACATGAATCCCATGTGGAATGTTGCCCTGTGGAAAGGGCACAAAAGGGCTTATTAAACACGTGCAGACCCGCAGCGGCACAGGGAGCGGTTCAGGAGGGCTTCTGCCCGGCCCACGGGACACCCGTGGGGGGACACCCTAGGGGGCTGGCGGGAAGGGCCTTCAGGGCCCATCAGTGCCTACGTGGGGCTGGCGCGCCGGCCGCGCCAACAGGGCAGTGAGGACGCCCGTCTCCGCAACAGCTGGTGGCTGTTGTGCCCCCTGCCCCCTCGTCCACAAGCCGAGCGGCCCTGGGGTGTAGCCGCGGCCGGTCGGCGGGCGTGCGGGCCGAGTGCCATCCTGCCGGCCGGTGCCCGCCCGCGGGCCGAGGTGCCGCCGTGCCCGCACCTCGCACATGCTCACTGGGGCGCCGCGGGAGTCTGGGCATGTGCAGAGCGGGCCGGGCCGCTCGCCGCGCCCGCCGCGCCCCGGGGCTCCGCCGCCCCTGCCCCCGCTGCCAGGTGAAGCCGCGCTAGGTGAGGCGGAGCGGGGCAGCCGCTGGCCGGCGGCGGCGGGGCAAGATGAACAGCTCCGACGAAGAGAAGCAGCTGGAGCTCCTTGCCAGCCTGAAGGACCAAGGTAGGGGCGGGCGGCGCCGTCGCCGCCTCCGGCGCTGGGGAGCGCGGCTCCCCCTCCGCCGCCGCGGGCCCTGGCTCGGCCGGCGGGAGCGGCTGCCGGGCGGCGGCGTGAGGCGGCGGCGTGAGGCGGGGGCTCCGCGCCCGGCCCCGCGGGGGGGTCGGGGCGCGGCGGGGCGGGCGCGGCCTGTGCCGGGGAGGGGGGGCGGCTGCGGCCTGGGCGTCCCCCGCCCGGCGGCCAGGTCCCTCCTTCCCAGGCCCCTTTCTCCCTCCCTCCACGCAGAGGAGAAAAAAGCCTGAACAAAATAAATCGGGGGAGCAAAACGTTTCGGTGGTACTCCTTGCCAGTGCCCGCCGCAGCTGCCTCGCCTCCCGCAGGTGGGCTCGGCTGAGGCGGGGCGGGCGTGGGCGTCGCGGCGGCCCATGGCGGGCGGGCTGAGGGCAGAGGCTGCAGTGCTGGTGGCACATGGGCTGCCCGCAGCCCGGGCCTTGCCGCCCTGTGCTGGGTCTGGCCCGTGGGCTGGTGGTGGGCATGGCTCACGGTGGGCAGTGGGTCCCTGGCCAGCAGTACTGGTGAGCCCAGATGTCTGGCCGGCTGCAGGAGGTGGAAATCTGCCTTGCTGTCTCTCGAGCTTCACGTGATGTGCCTGGCTGTGCCGAACCTGGCATCGTGTCCCATCTCCCGCCCTGCGCTGCAGGATCTGGTGCTAACCCAGCCCATCCAACACCATCCATCCCGCTCCCTGTCAGTGTGCAAACTTCCTACCCGTGGCTTGGGGCTCGCCTTGGTACGCCAGACGTTTCTGTAGAGCCTTTGTAGTGCCAGTGTAAATGAAAGGGAGCAGTTGTGTTGGACTGGTTTGGATTCCTGTGTGAGTCACTCTCGGTGCTTTTGTAGAGAAGTCCAGTACTTCAACTTTATAGATATTCAGCTTTGTGAGTGAATAGTTTGGCTCCAAAGCTGATGCATTGTAAACAGTTCTTCTGTAAGAAGGGGAATGGAAAAGAGCTTGGATGCTCAAAACGCAGCCCATTTTTTAACTTCCCTGGTCAGTCAATCCCCAAACAGGTTGGTCTAGCAAAGTTTCTACTTTGGTTAGATAGGTAGGCAACACTTGAAAAATGGGCATTAACCAGCTGTTTGAATTGTGGACATCTGCTTGTGAACATGCTTCAAACAATTGGTGTGGCTCCTGTCTCACAGCACCATGTGCAGTAGGTGCAGAGTAACAAGCCTGTAACTTGCAGCTGTTAATTCCCTAACTGTGTTCTCCTGGTCTCCCATGAGCCTGGGAGGAGCTGTTTGGAAAGGACCTGTTGGACAAAGTTGTGTAAAGGAGTGAAATTATGGGGGTGTGATCAGTGCCCCTTTTTCTGTCATTTTTTCTTGGCCATCAATGTGCTTGGTCACTATTGCTGTATAGCAGAAGCTTTTCTTAACCAAATTTCAGCTGGATTTTTATGAACTATTTATGATCTGCTTTGACACTTCTTTTTTTTGGTTGTTCCTGTACACTCAGCATTGTAAATTCATGATTACTGGCTGGACTGGGTAGATTCTGACTTAAAAGGATTTCAGTGGGTATAAAATTTATGATAATCTTTTAGCTGTGCATTTTGATAACACAAGACCAAAAAATAAGGCTAAAAATCTGGGTTTTTTTGCTGACTGCTTCTTGCCGGTACTGTTGGATGGTACCAGCTCCAGTACCAGAGGAGCTGCCTGTGCCAAAAAGGCAGTTGCTAAAATGGCAATAATTAGTTGCAAAAAGGCAGGTTTGGGTTGTTCTTTAGAGAAATCCTAGCCTCTTGAACTTGGTTAGGTTGAGGCTTCAGATCTGATGTCTGAAAGTCTTCTGCTCCAGTAGGCTGAGTATCTTTTAAGATCTAATGAAATTTTACAGGACTGCAGGAATTAGTTCAAGGGAAAGTTACTGTAACTTGAGGACTGGCTTTCCCAGATCCACTTAAGCTGTTGAAACAGAAACTGTACTCGGCACACCTTGTCCTGTAAGGCATTTTTTGGTGGATGTTCATCCCCAAATGCAGGAGTTGTAGAGTGTTGTTGTGAGGCTAACATGGTTTTGTAATTGTATGGCTGGTGAGAAAGTTTTAGCCACTAGAAAACTTTGGAAAATACTCTCCTATATGCTGTTTCACATCTAAACCAATGCAAAATTATGGCAGCACACCACAGTTAAATTAATAGTTACATTATGTTAACTGACAAGTCTGAGGTGCCTAAAGAAAAGAATTCAAGTGATGAAAAGGTAATGAGATGCATAAAATTGTCCTAACAGTAATGACCTAAATATTGTTGCTGTAGGTAAGTAAATTTTTTTCCTCTTTATATAATGGAATTTTGAATATATCATTTCCCCTCCAATCATATTGATAACAAGACTATTTTAGATACTAACAACTTTCCTCAAGTAATTTTAGGATGCTCCATTAAACAGGGGCAGCGTGAAAAGAGGAGGAAGAGCAGCCTTTTATTTTTCCTCTTTACTGCTTCCAGGTGTAGATAGCAGTATTACTCGGTAAGTAAATGCTGTTGGTGGAAGGATCTGCTGTTCCTGAATATTTGGGGTAATGGGTGTATGTACTTACCATGTCTTGTCTTTAACGCCTTCAGAGTGGCATATGGCTTCAGACTACTGTAACATTATGGTCTGTAGTCAGATTTCTGGTAAACACCCATTGATTTGGAGGGGTTTCAGAGAACATTTGTTCAGTAGCTGTTGTTTGGTTTCTCTTTCAGGATGTGTTTTTCTAGTCTTGAGAAACTTGCCTGACACCAGCTAACTAAAGTGTCTGAGAAATGAGGCAAAAGGTAGAGGGGAAGGCAAATAGCAGCATAGGTGGCTGATTGCTGTCACATTTCAGCTACTGCTTATACTTTTCCTAATCAAGGTCAATACATTGAACCTGAGACAGGTGTTGTGTAGCTGCCTGCTCAATTCTCAATGGCAGCTGTGATGCTGACTGGTGTCTGCGCAAACTCGTGTGGCTGTTTGGCAGTGCTCTGAACAGCAACAAGGGCACTGCAGCTGTCTGTGTGCAAGATACATTTATCTTTCTCCCATGCTGAATTTTCCAAGTCCTGTGTGTTAGACTGAGATACCTGATACTGATCATCCTTTGGCTTGCTCCATTACCAAGTTTAAGGTGAGCTTCATGAAGAAACATGATCTCTGTATTGATGATATTTAGGACTTAAAAGTATTGTTTGACTTTTAATCCTGTGAATAGCTTTCTGAGATGGCTTGGTTTGATAAAGCAGATCCACTATAAATATTAGTATTACCTAACCGTACTTTCAAGTGGTATTTCTAGCAGTGTACTTTTCTATTCAGCTGGCCCTTATAATTCCTATGGGTAAGACTTAGAACTGAAACAAACCAAATCAAGTGGGCAAAGCCTTGCATTATTAATGGTTGGTTGTAGAACCTGAGGAACTGTAGCAAGCTAACAGCTACATTGTAACAGTAGTTGATTACCTGCGTGGAAGATTGCCTTGTTTGTCTTTCCTTTTATTTGCACTGCTGGTACTTTGCCCTTAAAGACAGAGTCATTTTCCGCTGCGGTCACTTTTGTTTAGTCGAAAACAAGAGTCAGCAACCAAAACATCTAGAGTTAAAACTAGGTAAAATTACACTTCAGCTGCCACTATCACAGTCACATTTCTGGTCACTTGGTTAAATTACAGTGGTTAACAACTCCTGTTAACTATACATATACTAAGCATGGTTACATTGCCTGGGTTTTCTTTGTCAGTTTTGAAGGTCTTGCTCTGTATTTGTTGGCTGGATTTGATGAAGTATGGTGATTTCCAGTCTCTAGTCTCAAGCACTATGGCTCTATGTTTGTTTTTTTTTTTTAAGATCTATGTAATCTATTTATTTATTTATTTATTTAATGTCAGAATCTTTGAATAAGGGAATATTCTAAGAAACAGACTACCAATCTAACAGCGATATCTCAGGGTAATACTTTTTAAGTATCTGTTATTGATAAGCTCTTAATGTGGTTTGACAAATTTATTCTTCTTTGTGGCAGAAGAATAATTTATATGGCCAGAGGAATTTCTTTGTTTAGGATATATTGTTGGCTGCTATGTTCCTCTGTTGTCATCTCTATAGTCCTTCCTCCCCCATATACCCATGTATGTGGGTGTTCGTACACAGCAGTCATCGTTCACCAGCAGAACCCACCCTGCCTGAATGTTTTTTTTCATGTATTAATGTTTAAAAGTGTTTTCCACTTTAGTTTCTTGTGTGGAACCCTACCTGCCTTTCAGAAACTTGTGAAGGCAAGTCTTTTGGTGTGAGCTTAGTGGTTGGGCTTTGTCAGGTAGTGGTGTATTTAATTTCTCTGTCCAGTTTCCAGGAAGCTGTAAGACTGCAGGATGCAAACTTGGGATCTCATGAAAAAAATTTTTTGTACACATTTCTACAGATTTGAGTAAAATCAAAGCATGTGGGAACCCAGATGCAGGATCTGACTTACAGTATTTGTACTTAATGCTTACCTTTGTATACCTACACACCTGATTTTTATTTGTTTATTTTTTTAAGAACTGTTTGGTAATGGAATCTTGTAGGTATCAGCTAATGCAACTGACATGTGACCAAAAGCTTAGTTTGGCTCTGTAAACTTTAGGCCCAATAATATATTTATATATGCTGACTCAGGATTTGGAGTCATTGTGAAGTAACGAGTATAATGCTATTACATATATTAACCATTACACAAGCCTTAAGTGCTTGTTCCTCAGCTCCATCTCTCTTTCATGGAGGCCCGGGAGATGTTAGAAATGCTTCCCAGGCATCAGTTTGAAGTAGTTTGCACATGGCTGGCACTACTGATGTCACACCGTGTCCTGTTGAAATAGAGATCACCCGGTTAAGTGAAGGGGATCTTTGAGCCTAAAATGGGAAACAAGAGAAAAGTTGAGCCCTTTTGACTTTTGTTTACACTTTTGACAGCAATTCACAGGTCTTACGCATGCTGTGCTTGTAGGGAGACCATTGCTATTTGAGAGGTGGTTTGTAGAAAAGACTTAGCCTGACTCCCTATTCCAAGTACACTGGGATGAGGTGGGTGGTGGCAGCAGTCCCATTAAAGCGTCTGGTGCAGTGTTGCTGTCAGGGGTAATTCTCTCTCTAATGATACATCTGAACCTGCAAAATGCTGGTTGTTCGTTTGCTTTACCAACAAAAGATGACTTCACTGGGATAGCTTGTTTTATCTGGAGTGAAGGCCTTCTCACACTGTAAGCTCTTTCTCTTGCCTGTACCAGCAAAGACATGCCTGTTCCATAGTCTAGAAGAATAAATAGCGGAATGACACTTGCTTCCTTTGACAGCTCTACTTACTTTTTGATAAAATAAGTAGATTTGAAATGCTGAAGTGTCATTACTTGTTGATTTGGCATGGAAGGGCTTTCAGCCTACTTAAAGACTACCCTGGTTTGCAATATAAATGCAATATAAATATAAATAAAAAAGATGTTCATGTAGCTTTTTAAGGTTGTTTTTTTTAATTTGTATTTTCAATATACAGCATTAGAAAAAGAGTTAATGAATTTTTAAATAAAAAGAGTAGGGAGTCTCTCACCACCTTGCTCTGTGTAAGTGAAGGTGTCTTTTCTGTTGTTCACTATGAATTATAGTCATTACATACTTTTATCCTTGTGACCTCATTTTACTAACAAGTGCTTTTTAGCCACAATAAGTATCTGATATATAGAACATTTAATTTAGATAATGTGTATCTGCTGGTAGCAAATCCAAGTTCAGAAGACTCAGGTTCACAACTAAAAATCAAAAGACTGAGATATAGTTAAAGGACCTTCTGCATACAAAGTTACCTCCTTAATTTAATACAGATAAAGTACATTGATATATCTTGACAGGACAGTTCTTTCTGGCCCACTGAGCTGTGGAATAAGTAGCTGCTGAATGAGCATGGTCATGCTATGAAGGAACATGCTGTGTTCACTCATGTTGGCTATTTTGTGGTTTGAGTGTTTTACAGTAAAAGCAAGTAAGGCTGGGAATGTTTTGGGTGGGCTAAGAGCTCTTTTTCCAGCTCTTTTCTCTCCTTAGTCTTGAAGTAAAGTTGTAATGTTGCCCTTGTACTGCATGAAGATACCCTGAAGCAAAGAAATAGGGTTTGTATCCTGATATTTTTTTCCTATAATACTGTTGTGTATCAGGAATAGTTCTATTAAGGATAAACTTAAGTTAGTGTCGGACAGCGATAGTATCTGGAGTTGTCTCTGATACTTATTTATTATATTTCTTCAGGATTCACTGGAGGCTAATGAGTACAACATAGGCATTTTACTATCAATATATACTACAGTACTGATGCTTTGATAAAATGATGTACAGTTACGGAATTTTACTAGCACCTTTAGTAAAGCATTTTAGTCTGTTTGTTTCATTCACCACTGATATATTGGAAAGAGTTTTTATTCCAGGGTAAATTATGTATAGCACAATCTGAGTGAGTCAAGGTGAGATGTAAGAAGTTTTGAGATGCTCAAGTGCCATTGTCATGTTGTGTGAGCACCTTCATAGGTTAAAGTGAAAAAATAGTCCTGTCTCACAGAGAAGGTTTAGGGAGGTCCTCATACAACAGGATTTATTGCTTGTTGATTTATAAATGGGTGATAATGATAACTTTTGATCTACCAAAGTGGGTTTTAAGGCTAAATAAGCTATATGAGATTTGGAACATGTAAAGTGTTGCCTAGTGCTGCTGGTATTAATTGTTTTAGGGTCATTTTAGAGTAAAGAGATGATTGTCACCTTTATGGCATTTAGTTGTTCAGTGAACGTTATGTAGACTCTTGAGTTTATTTTAGATGGCCTCAAAACTTATTGTATGTAAAACACTTGAAAAACTTTGTATAAAACCTTCCCAATACCCCCTCCAATGTTCAGAAAAAAAAAAAAGCCCGCCAATTTCCATCTTCTGCCTTTGCAGAGAATCTGATATACAGCAGAAAATGGTGTAGTCATTTTAAAATTATTATTTCTGTTTCCAGGCCTGATAAAAACAGCAATTTCTTCATTAGACTTCGTGTATAATAAATCCAAAACTGAAAATCTGAATGATGGGATCTGTATTGGAGCTTTATCTAGAGGTTGCCATCCACAAAGAACAATCTTGTTTTAAGATACCAGATCCTTGCTATGCATTAGCTGTATTCAAGGCAGAACTAACAGTTTTGCAGTGACTGTAAGGGGGTGGGCATGGTAAAAAGGCACTGCAGAAAGTTGCCATGTGAGTGCAGCATGAAGTAGCTGATGATTTTGTGTTTGCGTTCCGCAATGAAATTCCACAATGAATGTGCTGTGGATAACAGTCCGCAGTAAAAGAGGGAAGGGCTACCCATAACAGACAGTTTAATTCCCAGTCTCTCACAGGTGAGCCCTCACTGGAATTACTGGAGCGTTGTGTAAATTGTCTCCTTGTCTTTTGGTAACTTGTTCCTGTATCCATGCCTTAAGGGCGGCTGATTCAGAGTTCTCTGTTCATGGAGCATGTGAGGAGAGCTAAGGGTGGGGCAAATCTGTATTTACATTTTTCAGTCATTTTTAAAGCATTGCATAGCAAGTATGAGTTCCAGGCAAGCAAACACTAGCAGTTTTCAAGTATGAAGAAACTATATCTGTTGATACAGCCTTCATTCCTTTTCTTGCATCTGGGTGCTAGGAATCTCTTTCCTTGTTTTCTTAATGGGAACAGGGAAATTAGAAGTGGAATGCTGATCAAGAGGCATAGTTTTTCTGTTCCATGTTCCTGTGTAGGAAATGTGTTGTTTCACTAAAGGCGCTCTTTCTTAGAGCAACTGCATCAGTGTGGTTTCTTCCTTGTTCATCTACCTGTTGGTTTTGCCTGCTTCTTGACTATGGGAGGTGGGTAGGGGTCTCCGGGCTAGGTAAGGAGGAGTGGGGACAAAGTAAAGGGATGGATGGGAAACCTTGGTTTTACTGGCGGGGGGATGCATGGCACATTTTTAAGGAACCTGATTTTGTTTGTTCTGCTCTTCAGATATATCTTTTTACTTGGATGAGCAGGAGTGACGATTTTTTTCCATCTGTTTAAATAATCAAATTTTCTGTGAGTTTGCATGTGGACCGTGACTTTGTTTTCAGTGGTTTTATTTAACTTTTTCCTCTTAGAGAGCCCTGCAAATTTTTCAACACTGCTGATCAGAGCAAAGCTGAGATTCTGGCTAAGAGATTTCTAGTGTTCCTTCATTTCCCTTTCTAGTTAATACAGTCAGCAAGGTCTTGCCATTTCCCCATTGCTGGTCAGGGCACCAAGGAGCAGAGTCCTGTGTTTTGAGTTACTAGCCCAGGAGCTAATACTGCTTTCTGTATCCCAGACTTCATGTACGTCAGTCCTGCATCTCTGAAATGAAGTGGTCTTGCAGAAAAGAGGAATTAGGATAATTTGAGTTTTTTACATCGGAGGTACTTCTGTGCTGCTGCTGAGAGTAATAGGCATGCTGAAGGCAAGCAGAACAGTGATGCTATGGACCTAGCTTTCAGGAGTGAGTTGGATTAGTTTTATTTCAACAGATTTTTAAACTCTGGAGAAGCAGAAGAGGCTGTCACAACAGTGTAAAGTGTAACTTTAATTTGTAAGAGCTTCTTGTTTGAAAAAGTTTAACTATCTAAAGCTAGAAAGGGCTAGCGGGTTTTCGGATGGCTAATCTGCCAGATTGTACATGTTCATGTCTTCAGATGTAGGGTAAGACATGTTAAGTTTAAGATGAAACTCCAACATCTCTGCTGTCGTCAGCTGAAAACCGTATATTCACATCCTTTATCCAGTTTTAATTAAGTTGGATTGAAATAAAACCTGTATGCTAGTATAGCTTCTCTTAGGTATAAGAAAAAAATTGAGAAGATACCGCAGGGCTGGGTTAAAGTGCATAGTGATGTCGGGAGCCCTCTCATTTTATTCTTGCAGCATGAATCTTGAAGACCGAACAGTGTTGCTTTCTAGCAAGTTTGTTGTTCTAACGTTTGGAGGTGTATTCAGCTTCTTTCTAGCGACAATAAAATTTCTATGGTCTTGGAAGCAAAACAACCCATATGGGACACACTGAAAGGACAACAGAATTGGGAAGTTGTGGTAACAATGGCATGTCTCTAAGGTAGTAAAATAAAAGATGTAAGAAGACACATAAAAATACACAGTAAGCTGGAAGTTTAATTGGTAGCTGATTGATTGTTTCTGCATATTATTTACTGGTTTGAAACAGTGGATCTCTAGCATCCTGGAGGTTGATCCCTTCCCTGCTGATCCCTGCAGCTGAGTTCTTGTGTGATTCCAAGTAAATCATACAATCATTTCATGACTCCAATGTGGAGTTTAAAGAAAAAGATCTGTCCTAGGACTCTTGTTGGAAGAAAATGTTAGTAAATAAATAAATAAAGGTGCTCAGCTACTCTGGAGTTACATATGTGTAACAGTATTGTATTAACTGTGCTTTCTAGGATTGATCTGTAACCTGAGCCAGTGTGGGTATAAAATAGTGACTGCAAGCTAGTACATTCACTTTGTAATTTTTGAACTCAATCAATAAGGTTGTTTAACTCTCCATTGATCAAAAATTGATTGTTTTGGGAGCCACCATCTTTTCCAGACACTTTCCAATTACTTCAATTCTACAAGGATATCCAGTTCATCCACTATTAATGAAGTTTATGACCCGTGTTATTTAAGAAGTCTGTGTAGATAGCCAGAAGAGCTTTAAAATGAATGAAATGGAGAGCTGATTTGGGCAAAGGAAGTGCTGCAATATTAACTTATTTTTCTTTTTTCTTGCATAGCTATTGGCGAATATGAAGAGCTTAGAGCAGAAAATAAGAAAACGAAAGAAGAGGTTTGTATCTGTTGATTATTTCTTTAATACTAAAATGCTAAATATCAGTATACCTTACTTGCTACGGTGGGTTGTTGTCTGCTTTTGTGAGCTCAGCTGATTACGTATAGATGCAAGTGATACTTATCACATGTAAGTATTGAGGAGCAGAGTGCAACTCCCATCAACTATTCCAGCTGTCCCACTCCAGAAAAGTTGTTCTAAATGTATATTTTGATTTTATGTATGATTTTTATCTATAATTTGTTTTAAATGATTGCTGAAACAGACAGTTTGCCTAGGATTACAATGGGAAATGTAGACAACTCAAGTGTGTAGATATTCTTGTTTCTTTTGGTTCTAAACCTTGTTTTATTACAAATAAATTTGCGTAATGGGACTTACTGGAGAAGAAAAAAAAAAAAGTACCCAGCCCTTCTGAAAGTTGGAATATGATTTCTGAAGGTCTTTAAAGTCTTCTCCCCTCCCTTGGCCCCACCCTGTCACCCTAAAAAACAAACCAACCCAATTTTTAATAGGAGAGCAAAATATCTCAATTTGGAGAATGGTACTGCAGCATAAAATGGAATGGCAGCGTATCACGCATCTTTCTGTGAAATCTGTGTGCCTGTCCAACTTGAAAAGAAGCTTTTAATGTTTGAGCTGAACTTCATACATCACTGCAGGATTAATTTTTTTATTGTTCAGACATACTAGAGTAAAAAATGACTGCTTTCTAGATTGTTTATTGTAATTATGATGAACTGTTTAGTAGTTAAATTAAGCACATTCGGTAAGGTAGCTCTTTCCACCCAGCACTGCTGTTCATTCAACACACCTGCTTTCTGCAAGGAAGCCAATGGGAACAGAGAACTCCTGCGAGAGAATAGATGGGAGTGTTGCGCTGCATAAATCCGTGTCAATGTGCAAAAGGTCTTTAGCAGATATCTGCTGAAAGAAACTGTGGCCTTTAAAAGACTCATACCGGTTCTAGATAGCGAGGAAGGTAGAGGAGGAGTCAGTGCTACTCTGTATGATAAACAAAAAATTATCCTTTCTTCAGTATTAGTGAACTGAAGGTGCAAGAGACATGTTAGTTTTCAAATCCCTATTAGCTGCCAAGGCATGTAGGTTTAATTTAGCTTTCTGTGAAGTAATTTCTGAAGGGTCACTTTTAGTCTGGTTGCTATAAATGTTGCAATGCAAGGCTGTATTGGGAAGACCTTGTTCTTAGCTACTTTCTCATTATTAAAGAAAACTTTAAGCTTATCTTCACATTATGCTTCAGCAATGATTATGTGTATTTCCACTGAGCTCAGTGCATTGCACTTCACTCCCTCCTACCCGTTGACCTCCTTGTCTTTTATACTGTGCTTGTTGCTGCATTCCTGTTCTGCTGTCCTACACAAGAGCCTCAGATATCCCAGGAAATCGGTCCTCAATTTTTGCTGTTCAGAAGACTGCAGCAGTTCATCTCCTAGTGCTCAGAGGAAAAGGAGAATGAAACTGAGTTAAACCAAGAGTCCAGTAGCCTGGTGTCCTGCCTCTGACAGCAGTGGAGAGGGAGGAGTAACAGCGTGTATAAAACACCTCTGCAGAGTACTCTTACAGTTTCCAAACCACTTGTGGCCTGGGGACTTCCTCAGCTGCATGTGGTTTCAGTGTGTTCTGCCCTTCACAGTGCTCTTTCTTGAATTTGCCCTGTCCCCTCCAAGCTTGTGCTGCTTGTTGGCTTCCATCATGTGAGGGGTTCCACACCAGGACTGTCTACCACATGAAAAACAGGCTCCCCAGCTTTGCCCTGAACCCCAAGTCCTGCTGGCTTTTGCTGTTGCTTCAACAAAGCTTTGTTGAGGTTTTGGGGGTGGGGATTGGGGAGGATTTTCTCGAGGTGCATTTTTGTTTAGAAATTTTTCTTCTTCAAAGGCAATTCCAGTGAAAAACATTGTAGCCAAAATTGAGATGAAATGAGATGTTCTGATGTTTCTTGCATTCTGCTTTTCTTCCTTGCTCCTCTCTCACACAAGACTTCTTTCCTATAACTGCCTATCTCCAGCCACTCCTGTGTGTTTGTTCTGAAGGCTGGTATGATGTTTTTCAGAATACTTGCATAAAACTGAAAATCCTCCAACCCTGAGCACATGGGGATTACATTCCCAGTCCAACAAATTAGTTAAGCAGGTGCTCAGGGTTGGAGGATTTTCAGTTGTTATGCAAGTATTCTCCATCCAAGAACCTCCATCCTGCAAACTGGTGTGCTTGTATAAGCATTTGTGCTTAACTGTTTAAGTGCTTGGACTCAAGTGGTTAAGTGTGAGGCCCTAAGTGCATTTATTCTACAAAAAAAAAGAATCTGCTGGTACAGAGTTCATGGTTATTTTTGCTTCCAGTGCCAATACTGAAAGAAACTATTCCTTGCATTATTGCAGGGCTGGGTAATCCTGAAAGCTCATTAGCATCTTTCTAACTTTGTATCTTAGTTTATGCTCTGCAGGATCAGACCTGATGTTGGAGGAATTTAGCACAGGCTATCTCTGCCTGTGGGTCTGGGGAGTTGTGGGTGGCTTCTGTTCTGTTCCAGTTTCTGCCACTCTTCGTCAGTATAAGTGTAAGCAAATAGCTTCCTCCATTATCCACATATCAGTTGTGCTCATGTAATTGCATAGATAGGAGGAAAAGAAGAGAGAAATTTTAGAATAAGGCTTGGAGATTATTTGTGGAAAGTACCACACAGGAGTTAGATAGCAGTCTGATGTATGTGCTTTAGATGCACTCAGTGGAATCTTTTTCTAAGTCACCACTATGCTTGTATGGCTCTGGAAGATGAGCTGTGTCATGGAGAAATAATCCTAGTTTATATTAGAAATGTGGAACTCGGTGGATAATGAGCAGCTAACTTAAAATAAGATGTAATTTTAATTTTTGAAAATGTGTGCTTTTTGTTCCATAGGTATTCTTAGGATTAGAAACTGAGTTGTCATAGGTTACTTTATTCAAAGCACTGCTGCTAATAACCGTGAAAATTTAGGAGCAAAATATAAGATCTTTTATCTGCAACATCTCTTCCTCATTGCCTTGCTAAACTGCCGATTTTGAGATCTCTGGTGGGGTCTCTGACAAAACTGGTGCAGGAATTTTGTTATTAGTATTTTTAAATACTTTTAAAAACTGGAACAAAAATGACATTGGCAGATTACTTCTCTTAGGTCATCCTTTTAATTGAAGTAACCGACTAAACATGCGTACCAGTCCCCCAAAAACAGATAACTAATGTTCAGTTGCACACAAATGTAGATAACTTAATATGCAGTGCTGATGTATTCAGAGTCAGATCATGAATAAATATTTGACTACTTGCTAATCAGACAGAAATGACTCTGAACACTGGTTTTGACAGTGTTTTGTCATGCTGCCAGTGGGGGGAAAGAAAAAGCAAGACAGCTATCCAAAACAGTAGGTGTAATACTATATCTCTGATGCATCATTCATAGTTGCTCTGTTAAAGCATATAATCCATAGAGTGGATTATATGTTTTGTCACCAAATGGGAATGGAGAAGGGATTCTGCCCTGATGACATGCTTATTCTTTCTGTAAGTTGAGTGTAGCAAATGTCATAGGATACTTTTGAGCACTGTACCAAACTCATAATTTTAGAACAAGCATTAAATTTACATAAATTTCATAATCTGTGTAAATGGGAAAGAATGTATCTTGTGTTGCTTAGCAATGGCTTAATTGACTATATGGCTAGTACGTGAACTTCTTGCATCTTAATTTCTGAACTGAACAATCTCTTTCTTGTTTTTTGCCATTTGAAGGCTTTCTACTGAAGTCAGTAGGAGCTTATGTGCAAAATAGTTGGCAAAAATGAAGCCTATTAAAAGAGAATAGACAAGAAACCCAGGCCTCCCTGGAATTAGTGGCAAAGAGTCATCAGGCTGGTGGGAGCGGGTGTACAGAGAATGTATCCACGGGCTGCCAGGTGGTTGTGTGCATTGACTTCCAACATCCTGTTGTATTGTCAGGTTCCCTTGATGGCATGGTACTATCCTGGTACTGTGCTAGCTCCAAGTACACGCCAAATTTATGCACTGCTGTTCACCTTGCTATATATGCAGTCTTGGTTTGAACATCAGCCTTTGATGTGTATGTGGTTTACTTGTAAGTAGTCAGCGTATCAATTCCCTGTGCTAGAAATGAAAGTGTTTCCTCTTATCTTGTGTACCTAGAAGGCAAAAATCTGAAATTGAGTGGGATTGGCAAAGCTCCTGAACTTGCTTCTGCAAAGTAAGGAGTTATTCACAAAATGAATTTTGGAAACTGAGCTCTTAATTTGTTTCTAAAAATACAGATGCAATACCTGTTTATTGCCAAGTAATTATTGTTGAGTCCTATCACTAGTTCAGGACTGGAACGGGAATGTTGTCTGTTACCTTCAGTTTTTTATTGGGATAATGGTGCTATAAATATTAGATAGTATAAATGCTTATTTTCTCCTGAAGAGAAGCTGGAACTCTTAACAAAATAAAGTTAAGACCATAAAATTGACCAACAATGCAGGTATCATTGACTTTTTTTTTTTTATTTGAGGGTACTTGCGTATGGAGCTATCTGTTAATACTGACAAGGGAAGACTTATTGAATACTTGAAAGCTGTTTCTCCTCAACAGTTGCACGTGCTTGAATGTGAAAAGTGAATAGTAGATTTTTATAGTGTTGTTATGGTATTTATTTAGCTTTTAACATTTAACGTTATTGATATTCCTGTCAACTAAGAATTCTACCATATCTGCCTGAAATTGCCTTTTTGAAAAGTGAGGTGGTTGTGAATTTTGAAGGCTTCTGTTCAGCTTTTTGAGAGCAGCTAACACTTCTAAATTTTGATATTTTTAAACTTCCCTGTTTTAAAGGTGTGTTCAATGTATTTTAAGGGATGACAGTGTTTTTTATTATGAAACTTCATTACTTTACAGGAATATTTTGTTTGTATAACTTTCCAGTCTGAAACATTTAAGACAATCTCAGCTTTTTCTAATCCTTAGCTAAATTTGAGATAAACTATTTTTTTTGGTAGGACTTGCAACAGCTCTGCTTGCACGGGTCTGATTGCAAGACAAAAGGCAAAGTGCTTTCCATTGATCATTTCAGCAAGGGCAACAATCTCCTGCTTTCCTTTTTTTCCTGTTTTTTCATTCTGAAGCACAGTAGCAGCAAAAGGAAAATATTGAGGAAACTGCAACTGGGAGCAGGAATTGCTCAGCAGAGACCCAAACCTACAGACCCTGATTGTGCAGAGAAACATGCGTAGCTATCAGAATAGTCAGCTTGCCGTGGTCCAAATGGAGCTCTCTGTGCAAACAGCACTCAAGGTGAAGTGGAATAGGTCATTTCACTTCCCCTTTTGCTGCACAGGGAAAGCTGTTACGCCTTAGAGCATGTTGCTGGAGGATTTCAAAAGGAGTTTTTCCCATCACTGGGATAGGGAGTGTACCACATCTTCTACATCAAGGTTTTCATCAGTACAAAAGTGTCTTGGTGACTTCCACAGGCAACAGATCAGATCCTTAAAATATTAATCTTCCTGGTTTTTAAACTGAGCATTAAAACGGCTTGCTCACTTAATGTGCAGTGGGCTGAAAGCTTGCAGAGTGCAGAAAAATCTGTGGGTGAAGTATGCCACTGTGATTACAGTGTCTCTCTTGTAAAATACAAAGAGGCAGCAGCTCACGCTGATCCCCCTTTTGCAGTGGAGCTGCACTCTTGCACGAACGATCGGAAATTCTTCTGCGTCTTTTACTGCTGTTGTTCTTAGACTGCACTTCTGCCAGTAAGGTAACACAAATTTTTGCTGAGAAAATTGAGAGGGAGGGCGGCAAGCAGCAAGATTCATGCACAGATTTCCCTTCCCCGCCTCTCCTATGCAAGATTCTCTAAACAGCTTCTTTGTTAACAGGGCCAGATGAAATGGTGAGTCTTTGTCCTGTGCTGCTTGCTCAGCATGTCTTGCTCCTTCTGCAGCTCTGCCTTTTTTCACAGACCTTTACAGCAGCTGGTGACTGACCTGTCCCCACTACTCAGCCGCTGTCCCTTGCCTCATCACCCCAAGTGCCACGAGAAGAGAGGTTGCTTGTTGAGTGCAGCTGCTTTTGCTCCCGCTCATAGCCATCAGCAGCAGCTTCCAAAACCTGCATGAAGGCTGCCCCTGAGGTGACACCAATGGCATCCTCTCCTTGCCCAAGAACAGATCCTTCTTTGGGCCTCATCCAGGGTCCTCCGGAGCTGACAGAAGGGCTCTCTTGAATTTGGCTGCCTTTGAATCGGGCTCTCCCGCTTCTTGTTACTAAACAGCAGGCTCCTTTCCCAGCTAACTCAAAGTGAGTCCTCATGTGGAAAAACTGAAAATCGGGCAAAATCATTTCAGGTTTTTTTTTTTCCTCCAGTTCTGTTCCAATGGTCAGTATCCTTGTAATTGCAGTTACACTGTAAGGAGCTCAGTCACACAGATCTCTTCCAGAAGTTAACTCATGGTCTTGGCGTTGATTTATTACTGTGAACATACACAGCCGCATGTGAGGAAGGATGTCTGGTACACTGTGAGTGTAAGACCTGTTGTGTGCCAGTCATACTTCCCCCCCGGGTCATGTGGTTTTCACAGTGTGGTTAATCACTGACTGTCTCTCTTGTGAATTTTACTCATTTCTTTGAGTCCTTTCATTTGCTTATAGAAAGGGGTTTCTTAGACAAGTCTATGTAACATCTGTTTTATTCTTTCTCTTTGAAGAAACTTTTCCATCAAAAGATCAGTGATTGTAGCCCTATGCAGTGTTAGCATTAACCCCAAAATTATTAAAATTGGGTTGATGGGAAATCCTCAAAGTGTGAAAATGAGTGTCCTCCTCTCTTTAAGGCTGAAGCTTTTATCATGATGTTATGAAACTGAACAGCATGTCCCTGTTTATTGGCTTTGAGGTTTTCCTTGCACATGGTAGGTATAGAAATGTAGGCCTCTTTCCCAAGTCTATTTGTGTTAAACTAGAGATAAAAAGGAGATTCTTGACATGCAAAGTGTTGCTTTTACTGTTGTGTGGAACATGGATGACTTAAATCAGTTTAGGATAATGTATCTTTTCTAAAATGTTTTCAGAGTAGCTCTGAATTGGAACCTAAAATCAAGTAGAACTTGCTAGTTTGGTTAGGAAATGCGCTGGGTAATGAATTTTTTATGCATAGTTTTCATCGATCTTACACGACTGAGAGCAAAAAGAAACGATGCCTTGATAAGCTTCCGTGCGTTATTGTGCTGGCAGTTGATCTTTGTTGATTTTGCATGTTGTGACTGACTGCTAATTAAATAACTGGGATCAGTATTTCATTTCAATTTTCTTTTCTACAGTGTGACAAAATCAAGCAAGAACGAGATGAGGCTGTCAAAAAACTGGAGGAGTTTCAGAAAAGTAAGCTGTTAATATTAGTGTGGTTTTTTTTTTGTTTTTGGTATAGAGAGTTATGAACATAGCTCTGCATACTCTGCAACAATGTTAAGACTGAGATTCAGGCCCACTTGCTGTTTCTCCTTCAAAACCTTGTTTTAAGGAGCTAATCTGGTGAGACTGACCATTGTCAGACTAACTGCTGTCATGGCTTTTATATGCTCTGACACAGGTAGCCATTCTTAAGGTGCAAAGTGGTGAAAATACAAATGCAGCTCTGTCTCACCTGGATTCTGCAAGTGACTTTTGGAATGATATATGCTTGGTTTGAGTGGGATTTAACCCTTTTGCTGACATTGCTAGTAATAATAATGGTAATTTTTTTGTGAAGAAGTAAAATTACTTTAAGCATAAACACACCAGTAAAGGTTTTTAGGATGAGCTGCTGTCTGTTGATAATTTTTAGAGCAAAGTATATCTTGTTTGGGCTGTGAGAATGTCAATATTCAGTTTTACACTTTTATGGTAATGGTTCTATTGAAACTGTGTGGTGTCTGGAAGCAACAAAGCACATCTAATGGGAGTGGAAGTATCCTAGTGGAATAGCTCCTTAGAAGAGACAGTTACAATAGGATTGTGGTCTGTTATGTCTGGTTTATGCCAGTATGGTGAACTGCACAACGAAGCATCAGAAATGTGGATGAAGTTAATGCAGGAGGAAATCACACTGTCTATACTTCTGTTTGACTGTATAATAGAGGAATTTGCTCACTTCTATTTTATAATTGTTCATATGACACAATTATGGAAAATAATTTAAAAATCAAACACCTACTGCCTTAAATGATCTTAGATAACTGTTCTGTGAGGTAAGAATGTTTTCTTAGAAGTCTAATTCCTCTGGAAAAAACTGCAGCCTGTTTTGTTTTTGTTATGATACGAGGAATACCAGAGTGTGGCAAAAAATGTCAAGTAGTTAAGACTTAAAATTTGAAGTAATATTTGATGTTGTAAAATTTTATAGGTTTCTTTTATCTTCCTTTCACATTTTTAAAGGACATACCTTGTAAACATAGTGATAAAATGCCAGGAATATTAGGATTTTAAGGCAATAATAGAGCCCATTATTTAAACGACAATATAAAAGGCAATTATATTGATGAAGAGCTACATTGGCTTTGTGTCTGTGAATAAACTTGGCCTGTACTCAGCTTCTATTTGTTCTCCTGGCATAAACACATATTGTGTGTGATTCCAGTTTAATGGGGCCCCGTTTGTATGCCAAGCAGCTGCATTTTAGGCCCTATTGCGTGATTTCATAGCTCTCTGAAAATTGGTTCTATTGAGCACAAGAGATAGAAGGTGGTGGTGGGGGGGAAAGCTTCAACACACAATCATTTCTTTTCAATTGGAGCCAGCAAGGTTGATGACAACATGACCATTGTGTTATAATGATAAGACCACTAAGGATCTGTACCTCTCATCAAGGCTTTCACACAACAGCAGATACAATTTAATTCACTGCTCTGTCAGCAGTGCTGATACCATTATGCCGTCTGTCTCCACAGTTATAATCACTGTCCTCCGAGAAATGCAGTTGAAATGATCTTGAGCAGTCAAAGAAACTCTCAATTAAGGCTGCCACTTCCAATGTGTCAGATTGTGTCTTATGTACTTGGTACAATTTTCACTTCCAATCCTGTTTATTTACAATGTCTACCAGTAATTATGCTTAACATGTCATTTAGTGAGGGTGCCCCTGCCAAGGAGATTGTTGGGTGCTGCAGTACCATTGAGTGGGAGTTTCTCGCAGTCAATGCCATCAGCCGCTTTTAGTCCCTGATGGGATGCAGTAGTAATGTTGATAATGCAAGTATCGTGCTCATCAAGTCATAATTAGATGCCACTCAAATGTGCCACTTGTAATAACAGTGTTGATTCATGTTTTCTCGGTGACTGCAACTACTAATTAGTTAAGTGGTTTTTGGTTGGCCTGCATTTGCTGCGGATTATTATTACCCCTGAAAAAAACTGTCAAGGTTAGAGATGTTTCAGGCCACTTAGTGCTGCTTTATGAATATTAATATTGACATAATAAGAACTTTGGACAGACTTAGGAAATAATACATTTTTTTTGTATTTAATTTGGAAAGATTTTTTCCCCCGAGTTAATCATAATTGCAGGTTAATTAAGTTTAAATGAACCAAGAGTAATCCCCAGTTCTGCCATGTGAGCCCGATCCTTGTTTCCTAACTTTAGCCTTGCTTGAGGCCATTAGGTTCCTGTCTGTAAAAGGGAAGCTGCTCTGTATTTCCACTGCTCCCTCATCCTGCATTTCATTGCTCCAAATTCCCAAAGCTAGGCAAAATAACACCAGAAGAGGTATAGATGTGTACTACCTGAAGCTTCCTCTCTCAAATTAAATATAGCAGCTGGTACAGCACACGTGGAGCAGGTAGTTTCTCCAAAGTCAGAAAAAATGGAAACAAAAAGACAACCAAAGAAAGAGGTGTGGTTGCTCTGCTGTTAGAAGACTTCACGTCAATGGTTTTTGGACCAACATTTCCCAATACTCTGCCCTGATTTTTTTTCTTTGTCTGCTCATATTTTCTCAGACTTGTTTCTTACATGCAGCTACACATTTGGCAACAAACTCCAATGTATTTCTTGTTATGTATGTTATTAATGACATTAGTCAATATTGACTAAGTATCTATAAAGCTGCATAAATAATACTTGTTAATGGCCTTCTTTTTCCTATCCTAAGTCCTATTTTTCTAGTAATTAGGATGACCTCTGGATATCAAAGAGGACTTAAGTCTCTTCAGTATTTAGGCAAAAGTCTTGAAAGAGGCCGAGTGGTATTTTCTAAGCAGTGGTGTAAAATCTCTAGGTTTTAAAGCTTGTTCTTACGAAAATGAAAGGAGATACTGGAAGAAGTCCTCCATATTTACACGATCTTCTTTTAGCCTTGCTCCTGCTCCAAAGTATTGTTCAGCTGCAAGTAGTCCTTTCTGCACATTGAAATCCTGACAGTGGGCTGAGAAGGAATCTGCCCCATAAAATGACTTGCAGAATTAGGGTCCAGGCTGCTGCTTAGGATGGATAAAGGTGCCAGGAGCCAAGGAGGAGCTGCATCAGTGAGCAAGGTGCTAGCCTGAGAAATGGGAAACTGTTGTTGGGTTTTCTGCTTTGCTCCAGATCCCCCGTGTGACTGGAAGCTTGTTACTTAGAAGACAGCCTTCAACACTAGTATATTGAAGTACCTGCAGTACTGCTGGAAATTCAGGGGAATGGCAAGCCAAAATGTATCTATGCTTTTAACTTTCCTCTAACTTGCATTGGTATCCTATGTTACAAATAAGATTTGTTCCATAACTTTTTGGTCACTCTAAGAATATTGTGTATCTTTGACACAGTGGTGTGTACCCACTGTGGTAATAGGGATCCTATAAGTGATAAGGACAAATGTGACATCAAATGTAGTAGCACAGCCGTGATTTCAGACACAGTCAGGCAGCTTGCTCTTGGCCCTGGTCTCATGGAAGTTTGTGTGTGTAATGCTGGGGCCTGAATCTTTATTGAGGACTGTGAAGGTGGGTTTTGAGACCAAGGTGCTTGTTTTAGGGCACTCTCAAGCACAGAAAGACTTCAAACAAGAAACAGTTCAGACACTACAGCCATATAGTAATACAGATCTTGAGTTTTTCAGCTGAGGCTGTCAGAAATCAGGCAGTGCAAGCAGTGTTGAGTTTCCATCAGGACTGCCTCCATCAGGATGTACTACTGCAGGTGGCTTCAGAGCTGATGGGCAGAACAAGGTGAAGGAACTGTGCTGTGGTAATGATTTGACTTCATGCGCTGTAGGAGACACAGTGAATATGGAGGCTTCAGTCACTTAACTCCTTTCTCCATTTCCTGGCAAACTTGCCCCAGACCTGTGCTGTATGTCCATCCTGCAGCTGTTCTTGTACAGTGTGGTCAGCAAGTGTGTTGGTACTTAAAATACTGTATAAACCTGAAGACTGGAAGATGAAAATAAACTTCATAACATACCTGAGTTCACAGAATGGTCAGGGTTGGAAGGGACCTGTGGAGGTTGTCTAGCCCAACCCACTGCTAAAGCAGGTTCCTCTAGAGCAGGTTGCACAGAATTGCATCCAGGCAGATTTTGAATGTCTCCAGAGAAGGAGACTCCACAGTCTCTTTGGGCAGCCTGTGCCGGTGCTCTGTCATGCTCCAGGTAAATAAGTTCTTCCTCATGTTCAGAAAGAACTTCTTGTGCGGCAGTTTGTGCCCGTTGCCCCTTGTCCTGTCACTGGGCACCACTGAAAGGAGCCTGGCCCCGTCCTCTTGGCACTCGCCCTTGAGATGTTTGTAGGCATCGACGAGCTCCCCTCAGCCTTCTCTTCTCCAGGCTAAGCAGCCCCAGCCCCTCAGCCTTTCCTCATACGGGGGATGCTCCAGTCCCCTCCCCATCTTGGTACCCTCCGCTGGCCCCTCCCCAGCAGTTCCCCGTCTCTCCCGAACTGGGGAGCCCAGCACCGGCCATGGCACTCCAGGGGCGGCCTCAGCAGGGCAGAGCAGAGGGGGAGGATCACCTCCCTCCACCTGCTGGCCATGTTCTTCCTCATGCCCCCCAGGGTCCCACTGGCCTCCTTGGCCACAGGGCCACTGCTGGCTCACGGGCAACTTGCTGTCCAGTTAATCTTGCTGTTTAAAAATTCTGAGGTTCTAATCTTCTGAAAATGGCATCCATAGCAAGTTTTCAGAAGAATGTCAATCTTAAGGGACAATCCTAATGTTCTCACTGTGATTCCTTAAGTGGTAATGAAGTAAAGATGATGAATGATGGTGGTCAAGTAGGCTTCTGCTGGCTTTCTACTTCCATAAGTTTATGCTCAATTCTCCAGTTCCCCCTCTGGTGCTGCAGACATGGCTTGAAAGATTTGCTTAAAGCAATGAACCAAATAGTCAATGTTCAAAACCGTTCCTATCCATGGAGATTAGCTAAGTATGTACTTCTCTGTATTTGAAACGCTTACATGAAAGTTAACAGGAAAAGGTGTAATATTTCTCATCATGGGATGCATGTGTCAAATGCGCGTGTCAAATTCAGGAAAATAATGACTAAACTCTTCCCCTAGTTTCTCACATGGTTATTGAGGAAGTAAACTGTATTCAGAACCATCTTGAAATTGAGAAGACGTGCCGTGAAAGTGCTGAAGCTTTGGCTTCTAAGGTGAGAAGAATTATGGTGATTCTATTTCATCCAATTTCTTTTTTTTTTTTTTTTTTTTTTTTAACTTGAGATTGTATGCATGTCCCAGGTATGTGTTTGGTATAATCTTGTGGATCTGTGAAATTGTTTTGAAGTAGCAAAAACTATAAGCCATATGCAAGATGCAAAATACAACTCCTGCCATTTTAATTTAGTTTCTATTTTGGAAGACTAAGCTGTGGATCAGCATCTTGATATCTAGTTTTTATATGCATTTAGGTTAAATGGAAAACAAGTTTTAGAACTGTCCTGTGTGAGATATAAAACAATAATGAGCATTTCAGTGTCTAAATGAAATGGAAAAAGTCAACCACTGCATTACATTTCAGGTGATTGTTTATGAAAGCAAAGCAAGGGCAGGGGAAAGGTGACCTCCGCTGCTCTGTTGATTGCGCCTAGTCTGATGAATTTAGCAAGTGTGTAATTTTCTATATTCCATCTCATCAGAAGTGCATTATTATTAAAGAATGTTTTTATCTCCCTTATATATTTTTGGTTGTGTAAAATGCATCTGAGCCACTTCATCAGAAAATGGATTACAGCAATTTTGAACCAAATTTCATTAGCAATGCTGACTGCCTTTTTTTTTTTTTCTGTCCCCCCACCCCTCCCTCCCATCCCCTGCCCAAAGTACATCCTTAGATATGGCAAAAATCACACCAGCAAGAAATCACTTTAATTTAGATGCATTAGCAATGTACTTTCTGGAGGTATTTACTTAATTGTTTGCATAATGGCACTGTATTAGAATTCATAAGATAGACAATCAGCATATAAGTAAGAAAATGAACGCATTTATGCAACTTTTCTTCTTTCCTGCACTTTTCCTGTAATGCATGTAGAGGAGCAGTTCAAAGGATAGGTTTATCCCATGGGGCTGCTTTGCCAAAGCTGATTTTTTTGTTGCTGTGAGCTGACCATGTAAGGTTTCTCACACCACCTTTCCCGCTTGCTCAGTTTCATTCTTTGGGAATGAGATGAAGCAGTTCTCAAGTAAATCTCCTGTAGCTGGGGGGCTGAGGAAAAGGGGGATCAAAGATGATTGCTTGGGTAAAAATTCAGGGTCAGCTTAACTGCACAGTATATGTTTTATTTGAAGGTAAAAATTGGACTTCTGAAGTGCATGTTGACTTCAACATGTTGTACATCATTACTAGAAAATTGAGTCTCATTCTTAGACCTGAATACAGGGAATGCTTGGCTGGTGGGTGGACAGTGACCTCAACGTATGCCTGAATACTGCTGAGACTGTGCTGAGCTTGCTGACAGCTGCTGGCATGGGCTGTCTAGATGCAGGACAGTGAAAGAAATGGTGAGAGTGAAACATTTGCAGTAATCCCTGTTCAGTTTTTGCTGGCACTTTGATCAAGATGGAGATGCCTTGTAGAACCTCTTCTGTATCATCCACCAATGAGTCATGTGTTTAAGCATCCAACTCAGAGTGGTTTCTGACTTGTGGTTTGACCCATAAAGAATTGGTTTATGATACAGCTTTCATCTTACATATGTTGACTCCACTAATAATTCCTGAGAATTGAAAATAATTCAGAAGAATTTTGAGGTAATTCTGTCATGACTGGGAACATAGTAGTTGTGGTGTTGGTAGTTTATAAGTAAAGGAAGGGCATATGAGAAGGTAAGAGCTTTTATTTGACCAGTTGATAGAGCTGGCAAAACCACAGGAGCTTTCAGGAACACAAGCCCTTCTTCAGGTCATTTAGTTAGGTCTCCTGTTGATGCTAATGCATGCGTAAGGGTAAGGAGCTGAAGCACCTATCACAAAGAATTCGTAGCATTAAGTAAGCTTGATAGTTGATTTGATTTCATTTGAACCTACACAGGGTATTTATTAATCAGAAGTACCAGAGAGGAAAGAAGGGCATGGATGAAGCATCATGTTGAATTCAAGCCTCCTCAGGGGAGAAAGTGGACAAGTTTCCCATCTTCACATCTTTTAATGTTGAATGGACCATTTAATCAAATGTTACTTTGTCTTCTTCATTTGATAGATCTTTTAATGATAAAGGAGGAAAAAAAATACAGTTGACTTCTATTTTCTTGCACAGCAGCTTGAAGACTGACTAGCTTATTACTGTTTGTGCTTCTTAACTTTCAGCTGAACAAAGAAAATAAGACCTTGAAAAGAATTAGTATGCTTTATATGGCAAAACTGGGCCCAGAAATTATCACTGAAGAGATTAACATTGATGAGGATGATTCATCCACAGATACAGAAGCTAACTCTGGATCCTGCAATTCTCTGCATTGTCAGCAGCAAATAAAAGGTGAGTGTTGTTGAGCCTGCACCACCATACAAAGCAGAAGCTGTCTGAAGAATGGCAGTATTGGTTTGGACCAGAGATCACTCTCAGAAGCACGAGACCGAGTCAGATGGGTCATCAAAGGATTTCCAGAAAAGACTAAGAACACGGTAGCCTTGTTGTGATACTGTGTAATGTATATGGTAGATATACAGCCTGCAAAGTAATAATGCAATAGGAAAATGAGATCTACACAGCTAAGAGAGCTCGATGTTACTGAGTCGGTAAAAGAAGTACTTCCTCAAATCCTTAACAAAGTAAAAGTTGAGCAGAAGGATAAGGTCACCTTGGTATTGCTCCAACTGCAATGTCAGTATTTCAAAGCTGGTGTAACAGGACTCTCCATTTCTGTTTCCATTATGTACCTTTATATGCACAAACTTCATTCATGTTACGGAGCTGTTGCCAAACAAGCAACTTAAAAAAGGACTGTTGTACTGGGTAAACCAGCAAAACTTGGTAACATGGGAATACACAGATAAGATATAGCTGCTTTATTAGGAAATTTCTGGGTCTTTTTTGAAAGTCAAATTTTATTTCTGTAATCCAAAATCTGCCTTCCTTTCTTGTCTAATTCTGATTAAGTCATTATGATTCTGTATGTTATTATATCATAGTATCCAGAAAAGGGGAATGCCGACATTCTGCTTTTGGTGACAGAGGGAGACTAAGTGGCTCACTTAAAACCAGCCAAAACCCCACACCCAACAAACAAACAAAAAACCAAACAGCCTTCACTTTTTTCTGATAGTAATATAGCAAATGATGTTGCAAGTACAGCTTTCCTGAATTTTCAGTGTAACCTTGTTAATTGTTTTTCTTGAATGGAGCAACCTCAAAATGAAGCGAGAATACAAAATATCACTGAGAAAAGAGAATGAGTGTTGTAAAAATGCTTTACAGAAATCCAGCCCAAGAAATAACATGCCATAGTACCCTTCTATAGCAAGCAGTTTTCAATCCTATAGATGCAGGAGGAGGCAGTGCAATGGTGTGATCCACACCAACAACCCGTCTGAATTGGAAATAAGATTCTGGAGTTCCTCCTGTCTGTTATTGGAGAAAGATATCAAGGATACATTTAAAGAGAGCAAAGACTCTGGCTACGGATCAGAGGAGAACGTGGTTAGGAGGGTGGCAGGGTCAAAGTAGAGAAGTATTTTAGAAAGCCTCTGATGTACATGCTTTCTTTCTTGATGAAAAATTCACTAAAGAACAATGTGGCATTTTGTAAAGGATTTAGAACTCCTGGCTTCTGTGCCTCTCTCTGGCCTTACTATTAAATGTTAATGACCTTACCTTTACAAGTGCTGAGTATTCTAAAAACCATTGGCATCCCATTTGCTATAGAAGATATTCCATCCCTGTGCCTGTAGAGAAATGTGTATGTGTATGGTAGCAGAGTGATCTGACAATACCAAAAGGTATATGTTAGGACTGTGTCCCAAGCCTAAGCCAAAGCTGCATGGTGTTCGTCTTCACTGAAGAATCTGAAGTTACATCTTGGATTACCTCCTAAGTGAAAGATCATATGCAATGAAAGAGGTGTATTATTCAAAATTCTTTTTAATGCTTTGTGGTGTTGCCTCAGGTGAAATTTGCTCTTCTGTGCATGTTTATGATTTCAAATATTTGTGTTTTGTGTTGAGGATCTTGGAAGTCTTTTAGCTTTCTTACCATTCAACAAAATATTGGATGTTTCTTGGAATGATTCCTTCCATCCCACCATTTTCTGTAAGGATATACAAATATGGTGGTATAGTCTGAGGATCTGTGATTAACACTGTCTTGTTTATTAAAGGGTTAAAATTTTGTCTCTCCCAGACCTTCCTCCTCCTTTTTTTTCTCATACATTAGGGGAAGGTGATAGTACAGCTGTAGTTCCTAATGGAAGCGTAGGGTGGTCTCAGAGCAGTACCTGAAATTAATTTATAGGTTTTGGGTTTTCTTTTCCTTTTTAGTTGTCCTTTTGGATGTAACAAGAACTGAAAACTCAACTGTGTTAGTTGAGCAGTTCAGTGCACACCTGTATCTGCAAAGAAACATTTACTGAACACATTTATAAAGATTTAGATATATGGATTTGCTTTCTTCTCTGGATAATGAGGTTGATATACATATTGTAAGACCTGAATTACTAGCATAAATTTCAGTGAGACTTTTTTTCCCCATTAATTTCACTGGAAAGCGCAAATCCATAAAAGAGACGATTTGGTTCAAGAATGTTCTGGGAAAACAGGTCTCTCTATTTACTTTAGAATATGTGTGCCTTTAATTTGGAGGAAAATAAATCTAAGGCCTCTGAATTGAGAAGGGGATGCTGGGGTAGAATCAACATTTTTAAGATGTGAGACCAAACAGAATGATATCGTCATCATCATCTGCAATTGAATAGCAACAATTTTCTCAACTCGTGGCTGATACTTAACAAGCAGCGGTGCTATGAAATACTGGAAGCGGGTGGGGAATGAGAGCACTTGCTGAAAGCTAATACATAAAAATAAATTTATATTTTTGTGGTGGTTTTATGTTAACCTAAACCTTGATATATTATGTATGCAAACTGATCTCCTGTTAAGAAGTGATTATAATCAAATGTTTTATTCCATTGTGAATTTCATTTATTTCATATTTTGATAATTAAGGAACAAAACTTCTGAGGGGAAAATTACAAGCATTAACTCTTTCATCAGTAAAGGTTATATTGTGACTCTGTTCACATAACATTACAAAGCCTATAAATTGGCAGCTATTCAGGACAATTTATTTGGTGAAAACCTCCCAAGTATTAACGGCCTGTTGTTTTGTTTATTTCCCTTGTGATGAGAATTCATGATCCAAAAATAATTGAACTGCATTAATTTGTTTTAAAGGACACCTATTAAAAAATGCTTTCTGCTGCCTCCGTACCAGCATCTCTGTGATGTGACAGTCCCCTGGGTAGGACTGAGGACGCTCTGTGGTGGCAGGATTGGCCCTGTTATAGCAGGAAATGAATCATTCAGAATGCAAATAAAGACAGCAGTACTGAACAGGGCAGCCTGCCTCAACAGAGTAAATCTGAAACTGTGGCCCAGTTATAGATCTGTTACTTGACACTTACATGAAGTTCCTGAATTATTGAGGATGTGCCTTGAATACAATTAATGCTTTGTATGCAGTTAAGGTGTTTCGTACTTGATTGTACTTGCATTGGTATCACGTTTCCTTTGTTGTTTTCTTCCAAGAATAAAATATATTTTTCATTTCCTTCCTCAAACCATAGAGCTGCGAGATCAAATCGTATCTGTTCATGAGGAAAAGAAGACCTTAGCCATTGAACTGGAAAACCTGAGGTGCAAACTTGTAGAAGTAATTGAAGAAGTATGTATTGTACCATGGAAGGGGAGACCACGTTAGCGTGTAGTCAGTACTTTTTGTGTCTAATTTTGCTAAAAATGCTTAGTTGTGAAGTTAATTGAATACTATCTAATCGCAAGTCCTGCCAGCCTTCCCATATGATAGACCACTTAGGGCATACACCTGTAAGGGGCCTTCTGTGTCACAGTCCAGTCAGCTGCTGTGGCTGGCACAATGACTTTTAATGATCTGTTTTAATGCCCGTATTATAACTCTCGTCTCCCCCTTCCTGACAGCCCTTCACCCATCACAGCCTGCGGGGTTCTTGGATTTCCTGAAACCTGTAGATGTGCAAGAAATACTTTTGGAGAATGTCCAGTTTAATCACTGGTGCTACTTCATTGAGCATATCCTTGAGTTTAGCCATTGGCAGTGCCCTGTCATGGTAATTAGACCAGCAAATTGGCTTTTGGAGCCAGCAGAGTTTCATTCCTGCTTTAAAACTGGATAAGCCATGTACTGATGCAAATCAGGACTTAGTGGCTCTTCCTGTCTATGCAACACTTGGATTCAGAAAGACACAGCTGACAGCTCTTGGACAATAAACAGAGCCCAGGAAAAAAACCAAAACAGCAGCCTAACTATATTGAAATGCAAGCAGTCAAGGGCAAGCTAGTAACTTTTCAACCAGGTGCTGTGGCACCTGATCCTGAAATGTTCCAAGGGTGTTATATTTGCAGCTGTGACTGGTACGTGCCATGCAAATGGGCCATGGGAGGATTACTTCATAACCCTTCTGTGACATATGCTCTGAGGTCTCCGAGTTGGGGTAAAAATGCTTTCCACCCTGCTGGAAACCCTAACACTGAGCCAAACTCAAGAAACAGCATTACTGAAAGCAAAATATTGCTTGCAATTATGTATGTGCTCTATGCCTTGTACTACTAACTAAAATACTCTTCTTTTTAATTTGTTCTTTATACTTTTCTAGGTGAATAAAGTAAAAGAAGAAAAGGCTGTTTTGACAACAGAAGTTACTAAGCAGCAAAAATTGTTGGAGAAATGTAACAGAGGTGTGTGGTCTCAGCAGGTTCTCTAACAGTTTGCTACATGCTTTGCAGAAGCTTCAGAGCTTTTATGTTGTAGTACTAAGAGTAGGTTACAGAAGAGCAACTGTGGTCCAGATCTGACACTCTGCCTCATTGCTGCAGGCGCTGCATGAACACATGGACTATTCTAGACTATCTCAACTTCAGCAAAATGTGGTGGTATAAACAACAGATTATATGTGAGAATAGGAATTTTTTTTTGCTCTGTGGCCCAAGTGGCAAACTAGGGCAGGAAGGTAGTCCTTCACAGAGATGGAACTTGAACCTTAATCTTCTGTTTTCCTAAATTATTACATCAGCTTTCCTTTTAGGTGGGACACAGCTAATAATTTTGAATATCTAAAGACTTGGGAGCAACTTGTATGATCAGAGGATGGTGAGAAAAAGGCAAGAATGCTGGGAATGAGATAAATAGGATTTGCAAGTTATGGAAGGAAAGCAGGGACTTTCCTTTCCTGGAACGTAGTGAGTGGTAAAATTAGGGCAAGGAAGATCTGAAAAGACATATGGCTCAGAAAAGAAACCTTTTGCTTAATGAAGGTGAGTGCTTCCACATGAAAAATAGTTGACCCAAAAGAAATTTAGACGGAAGAGGAAAGACTTTATGCCTTGGAGTACTGTGCCCTTTTCTCTTGTTGCTTATTTAGCCTTGTAAAATTAAAAATTGTTTGGTTGAAAGTCTCCTTGGCTGTTTCACATTTTCCTGAAGTGGAAGCCGACGGGTCTGGCAAGGTGCAGTAGGGCATATCCTGTAAGCTTCCACCAAGTGTTCATCTCTTACCTCTTTCATGTGTCTGCGTGGCTTAAGCCTGTGATAGGCAGTACTTGAAGAGTCTTAAAACACCAACATTCAGATAGGTTGACAGATCACCTTGAAGAAGGTTTTGCAGGGATAGTGTGACAGATGAAAAGTTTCTGAAATGTTTTCTGTGTTCTAAAGATAAACAAAGGAACAACCCCTTGTTTCACATTTGCCTGCTTTCCAGGAAGGAGGAGTTATGCCAGGCTAGGTCCTAGTGCCCTGGCAACATAAAGCAAGATTTTTTTGTTTGTATACTTGAAATGAGCTACCAAAGTATCTATTCAATACCTACTGTGTGTCTATGTGTCACTGTCTTGGAGCCATGTAATCAAATACATTTCAGTCAGAGTTGACAGATAGTCAGATTTATCTTAAATCTAAGTGTGGGGGTTGATTGTTAATTTGGTGTGTGGTTTATTTTTTTTTTTTTAGTAAACATTTTGAGAGTCAGGTGAGCTGGGATGTGTATCTCACTGTTTAAAGTACCACTTACTGTACATAGCTTTAAAAACTGTTAGGTTCATCTCCAAAAAAGCAAGGAACTTGTGTACGACTGTTAAGAAATCCAGTGTCATCACCCTGCAAACTAGTCTTCAGCTTGTAAGAGCTAAACCTTATCAAGGTGGTTGCTGAGACAAATGATCCTTGCTGTCCTGGATTGAGGCCTCAGAATGGTTTTGGGGGAGCACGCCCCATGGTTAGCTTTAGCCACCCATATGACCCTCGCTTTTGTGAGCACAGTTTAAACACAGGCAGTGCAAAATTGCACTGCTATCTTCTTGAGGCTCCTTTAAATGGTTGTTGTAAAAGGACAAATCAAACCTCACTCAAACCAAGTAGGCAAATGCAGGTGCCTCCAAAATAACATAGTAATGTTTGATAGATTCAGCAAGGCTCATACCCAAAGAGGCAAAATACCATCTGTGCTGCGTAATGCCTGTTAATGGAGATTTTTAGCCTTGATGGCAGGGGTATTACTCTATTCAGAAGATCAGTAATTGTGCATATGTATAGTGTGGTTTAGAGCAAACAGGACAAATATTGCAAAGCAGACTGTATGCAGAAATGTAAAACTAAGTTGCACCTTCTTTCAAGGATCCATGGTACTAGGGAATAACAGTTTATCTGGGTAAATCAAGCAGTAGTTTTTTTGATCTATTCCACTTTTACTTCTGATACTGTTTTATTCCTATAAACAGTGTCTGTGCTGGCAGTAGAGGAGTATGAAGAGCTTCATGTAAACTTTGAACTGGAAAAGAACCTGCGGAAGAAAGCAGAGTCATTTGCACAAGAGGTGAGTAGTCAAGAAGAAGGGATGTTGTAAAATGGAGACGTTGCAGCTGGGCAAAACCCTGCCATCTTAGATGACTTGATTTCAATTCCCAGCTCTTGTACAAAAGATGCCTTTGAATGTCTATGCACTACTTAGCTAACATCTGTACTTCATCCGTAAAATGGGTTTACTGTTTCAACAGCATTTATAAAGCACTTCAGAATTATCCATGCAGTCTTACCTCTTTCCCCTTTTAAAGCAAGGCTTTAAATTTATAATGGGCTTAGTCAGCTACAACATTTCAATGTGGTATGTGTAGTAGCTGGATCTGGGAAGGATTAGCTGCTTTTCTAGTGATATAATTTGAAGCATTTTGTTTTTCCTGAAAAATACGTGAACTCACAGAAAAAGCATTGCGAAATACAATATTAGTTGATGTTTGTAGAAGTTTGGCTGCTGTTTAACATAGGCCTTTCGAATAAGCTACTGCAGGGAGCATTCAAGCTGAAAAACACTGTTTCCGTGTTCTAGCAAAGGTATAAACTCCCAAAGAGGAAAATGAGTTACCAGGTAGCATTGTGGAATGGCTGGTGGTTGCTCTGATGGCTTGTGACTGGCAATGTTTGCCTTAGAAAATGCTGACAAACTCTTTCATTCTGTTGATAGACTGAAGCCCTATAAAATCATGACTTTGGTTTTTTTGTTTTTGTGTGGGTTTTTTTTTAATTTTTTTTTCTCGTGTGCTTTTTCTGCTTGCACTCTGGATTTTTAGAGCTCTGCACTTGGGTTATATTTTCAAGCTTTTCTATCCCCCATGCATCGATATTTTCTTTATTAAAAGTTGGGCTTCCTAAGGAATAATTTTTCTGGGAGCTCATGTTTGAAGAAAGCCATTATATATATCAAAACTACATGAGTCATCAGTACTGAAATATTGTAAGTAAGGGAAACATCTGACACCTGATACAAAGCGGATTTTTAGTTTTGAAATCATGGCTGCCAGCAAGCAGGTATTTAGCCTTCAGGAAGTCAGCTATGTCTGAGTAGAAAGCTCTTTTGCTTTTTGTCTTTGCTGCTGCTGTTTCTCTCTCAAAATTTAAAAATATGTTTGATAACTCCTTTATAGCTAACTGCATTCACTTAGTGGTTGTAAGCAAGGGCATATGTAAATTCTGAACCTGTATAGAAAACAGTGAATAGGCTTACTTTGTTCTGTTAATCTTGTGAGTTTTGCTGAGTATTTGAGTGTTTTGGATACGAACAAAATCATATAACAACATTGTAAACAAAAAGAATTTCTTGGGATTTGAGATAAACTGTAAGTAAATTAGAACATCTGGAAGCTAGAGGTGAAGAAGGCAACCCAGATGTTGCTTGCACTCGCTCTCTGTCTCCGATGGTACTGTGTACAAAGGCTGGAGAACTTTAGAGCATCTGGGCCAAGTGTTCTCCTCCTTCCACCTTTTGCTACTCTTTCCTGTTCTCTCTTTTGCAAGGTCACCCTGTTGACCCTTTGGGAAATCCATTGAAGGAGCTACCTTGACAGTAACCTAATAACTTCTTGGTATAGAACAATTTCTATTAATAGGAAGATTTTCATTTGAAAAATGGGGCTGGGTACTCATCCTAAAGGAGAAAGGTATTTGCAGATTCAAGTATATTAAGCTTTGGCAGATTCTCTTTCATTCATACAGGTATATGGTATAACCTAGCTTTAGATAAACTGCTGCTTATCAGTTCCACTACTAAAGCTTCAATCATTTGATGAGTCAACTTGTAATTGAATTAAATATAAATTTATATAATGTATATATACACATATATGCAGTCTCCTGCCTTTTGTTTTCAGTATTTTTGCCATGAGTTGAATATGTAACTGTACTTCTGGCAAAGCTAAAGCTGCTGACACATTTTACCCCCAAGGGAATAAGGGACAACAGAAATGAAAATATTTACTATTTATTAAAATGTCCTGTTAACTCCCAAATTTTAAGTATAAAAATGGACTTTTTAAGGTGCTGTTAGAGTCAAGAGATGTGGGAGAGAAATCACTCAAGAGGAGTGATTTCTGAGATCAGAGACTGCACATGCAGCCTCTTCCAAACCGCACTTTTATAGAGCTTGGTGGGACAGAGCCCAGATTCCTCTGCTGAGCAGAACTGGATGACTCCCTTTGTTTGGCTTCAGTGCCATTGGGCCATTTATATTTTGTTCAAAGGCTCACTTCGGTTTTTCAGAAATAAAACTGTGATCTGCAAATTCCATTCAAATTTATTAGAGACATTATTTGTCACGAAAGTTGTTAAACAAAATATTGCCTACGTTTGTTAAATATTCATTTGGATTTTTTTGAGACTGTTACCAGTCTGTGCTGTAAAATATTACTTTCTTGCAACTATTTGTAAACTTTAGGAAACCTGGGTTTTTTCATTACCTACGCTTTTTATGATAACTATTTTTATAATGTGGCTTTTTTCTTCACCTCCTGAGATTGTGCAGGCATTATTTATTAGCAGTGTTTGTTGACTGTAATATCTGCAGAACTCTTCTTTTAAGGAAAAAAAATTCTGAGAAAGTTAAGCATGTTCATTTAGCCTGCATTATTACACTGTCTTGCATCTCTGTTGCTTTGCTTTATCTTCTAAGTATAGAACAATTATGTGCTTCTGTTCATTAACTGACAACAGGAGATTGTATGTAAAGGTCTTATGTCTCTCAGAAATGACTAATTTATAAATGCATAGTTAAACTGGTTTTCAGATCATAAAAAGAGTATAATCTGATACTCTGGGGCCAGAATGTTGCTTCCGTTTAGTTTCATAACTGTAATGTCAGGCATCTACATGTTTTGAAAGATGATATTTAAAGTACTTTTTGTATTTGAATAACAAACGGACAGGCAAGCTGTTAAGTACAATGCCAAAGGAATCATAGAATCCTAGGATCATTTAGATTGGAAACCACCTTTGAGATCCTGAAGTCCAACCGTTAACCCAAGACTGCCAAGTCCATCACTAAACCATGTTGCTAAGCACTGCATCTAAGTGCTTTTTAAATACCTCTGAGGATGGTGATTCCACCACCTCCCTAGGCAGCCTGTCTCAATGCTTGGCCACCCTTTCAGTGAAGAATTTTTTCCTAATATCCAATATAAACCTCCCCTGGCATAACTTGAGGTCATTTCCTT
This sequence comes from Falco naumanni, assembly GCF_017639655.2. Classification (NCBI taxonomy): domain Eukaryota; kingdom Metazoa; phylum Chordata; class Aves; order Falconiformes; family Falconidae; genus Falco; species Falco naumanni. The sequence goes on from NC_054062.1 coordinate 17,030,590, forward strand.
TTGTCCTGTCACTTGTTACCTGGGAGAAGAGACCGACCCCCACCTCGCTACAGCCTCCTGTCAGGGAGCTGCAGAGAGCGGCAAGGTCCCCCCTGAACCTCCTTTTCTCCAGGCTGAACAACCCCAGTTCCCTCAGCTGCTCCTCACCAGCCTTGTGCTCCAGCCCCTTCCCCAGCCCCGCTGCCCGGCTCTGGACACGCTGCAGCCCCTCCATGTCCCTCTTGTCGTGCGGGGCCCAGAACTGAACCCAGCGTTCGAGGTGCGGCCCCACCAGTGCCGAGTACAGGGGGACGGTCACTGTCCTGGTCCTGCTGGCCACACTATCTCAGATACAAGCCAGGGTGCTGTTGGCCCCCTTGCCCCCCTGGGCACCCTGCTGGCTCCTGCCCAGCCGGCCGTCAGCCAGCCCCCCCAGGCCCTTTCCCCCCAGGCAGCTCCCAGCCCCCTGCCCCAGCCCGCAGCGCTGCCTGGGGCTGGTGTGACCCACGGGCAGGGCCCGGCACTGAGCCTGGTTGAACCTCATGCAAGTGGCCCCGGCACATCGGCCCGGCCTGCCCAGACCCCCCTGCCGAGCCCCCTGCCCCCCGGCAGGTCAGCACTGACCCCCAACGGGGTGTCGTCTGCAGACTGAGGGTGCACTCAGGCCCCCATCCAGATTGTCAATGAAAATATTCAACAGAATTGGCCCAGCACTGAGCCCACTTATGACCTGCTGCCAGCCAGAGGTGACTCCATTTACTACCACTCTGAGCTTAACTGTCCGGCAAGCTTTTTATGCAGCATAGAGCACACCCGTCCAAGCCATGAGCAGCCAGTTTCTCCAGGAGATGCTGTGGGAGATGGTGTCAAAGGCTTTACTAAGGTCCAGGTCAACAACATCCACAGCCTTTCCCTCATCCACTTAGCTGGTCACCTTGTTATAGAAGGTGATCAGGTTTGTCAAGCAGGACCCATCTTTCACAAGCCCACGCTGGCTGAGCCTGATCTCCTGGTTGTCCTGCATGTGCCGCATGACGGCCCTAAGGATGAGCTACTCCATAACCTCCCCCAGCACTGAGGTCAGGCTGACAGGCCCGTAGTGCCCCAGATCCTCCTTCCTGCCCTTCTTGTAAATGGGGGTCACGCTGGCTGACCTCCAGCCTTCTGCAGCCTCTATAGTATGCCAGGACTGTTGATAAATGGTGGGGGGAGGCTTGGCAAGTTCCTCTGCCAGCTCTCTCAGTGCCCTTGGGTGGATCCCGTCTAGCCCCATAGATTTGTGCATGTGTGAACAGAGCAGCAGGTCACTAACTGTTTCCGCCTGGGCTGTGGGGACTTCATTCTGCTCCTCCTCATCCCTGTCTTCCAGCTTAGGGGGCTGAGTACCCAAGGGAAGCTGGTCTTGCTATTAAGGTCTGAGGCAAAATATTGATTATGCGCAAAAAAGTACTTCTTGGTTTTTGTCATTAGTTGTCTCTCATGAAAACTATGGGCTACCGTTGTTGTAGACAGACAGTGTTAGCTCTTCAGTTGAGGCTTTTCATTTCGTAAAGTTCTCCCATCTAAACCAGAGTCACTACAACAGTGAGCTTCAGGCCTGCATTAGTCTTCTTTTTGTGTACCTGCTTCTCTTCTTCTCTTCCTTTGGTATCATGCTGTTCAGAAAGATTTTTAGGAAGTTTTTTAAAATATAGGAACATGACAACAAAGGCATTGCTCATTTGTCTTTGGAGAACTAGTAGCATTTCAAATCACTTTAAAAATCTGCTATCACTGCCTGGTTTCACACTGATGGTGTCCCTTCAGTGACCTGAGACATTAGAGAGACAGGCTCTAGACCACAACTGCAACCACAGCAACAAAGCTTTAGGCTTGGGTGAGGTTGTGTGAGTGTCCTTTCACATGGATCATGCCACAAGGTTGCAGCTGTGTTTTGCGAACTGCGGTTTCTAGGATGTGCTTACAGTTTGGATTATGCTAAGGATGTGCAGGGATTTTCTGCTTGCTTTCATCAGCCGTGTTTTCTCTGTCCCTATAAAATGTTTCTTGAAAAAAGAAAAACCCTGCTGGACTTTTGCTTGTTTTTTGCAGAACCCACAATAGTTGGTTGTGATAATCTGTGCAGTAATGAGAGAAGGAATAGCTTTCAGTAAAGGGCAACACTGCATGTTCAGTGCTTTGTGCTCGACTTGTTTGGAGCACGTTGAGAAAGGAAATAGGCTCAGAGTAACGTGGGTGTCACTGCAGCGTCACTGCAAAGACTTTAGAATTCACATCTTAGTGTTTCGTATTAGTGTTTGTGACATCTCAAACAGCCTAGATGTGTCTTTCAGCTCCCTGAAATACAGACTTACTGCCTGTGAAGGGACTTGTTTGGTGGTAGATGTCTTGTCTTTCTAAGGGGCTGAGGTATCTGAATCTTGCCTTCACAGGGGGCTATCCCGTGAATTCAGATTAACCCCTTTCTCGATAGAGTGCCTTCCTCTTTTAGCTTTGCCTTCCTGGGGCTGCGTTGAGGCTGTGGTGGTAGGAGACCAGATGAGTGACTGGTGCAGGCTGCTTTTTGGAGGGATGCCCTTTGCATCCTGCACTTCTGACAAATGAGGAGGATTTGCCACAGAATGTGAGCAATTGGGAGTACAGGTGTGAGAAATAATGGGTGGGTGAGTGTGTGTGCAGAAGCGGAACACAGATGGGGGAGAGAGGAAAGACAAGAAGAGGGAGGGAGCAAGCACATATAGGAGTGAGTGAACGCTTGAAAATCAGAGCTTTTGATTAAAAAATAATCCAATACAGCTTTAATTATAGTCATGCTGCTGGCACCACCATAATATATATTTAATTAATCAAAAATGATCCAACTTCAAACATTAGAATTCATGCTCTGTAGAGGTTCTAAAGAAACTGAGTAAATATTGTCAGCCGTGGTGTGGAGAGGGGGAAGGAAAAAGAAAGAAGGTTTGAAGTGAGTCACAATCCATTGTGAAAGGTACAGGACTCTGCATAAAAGAACTAAATAAATAGAGTGTGTAAGGGGCGGGGACATGGAAAAATCTGTACCTACCTGAATAAAACAGGGTTGTTAACACAGGAATCTTGGCAAGCTTAACCAGAATTCTAGTGTCATGTTTTAAGAGACACTTTAAGATCTCTCAGCTCTTTGTGGAGCAGTTTATAAGAAAACAAAGGAAGGCAGAGAGTATCTTGAAGGCCATTGCAGTAATATAGAGATTAGCCCTGAAAAGCACTCTTCACAAAGATGAGCAAAATACAATACATACAGCCAGAGGAAGCCAAAAGGGGAGGAACACAGTGAGAGAAGTAAATTTAAAGTCTTAGGGATGTAAAAATCCCAGGAGTTTAACAAAATAATCTGGCATAAATAGTTTATTAAGCATACATCCTGCCTTGCAACAATATTTTGTAAAGTGATGTTGTGGTTTAACCTTAGCCAGCAACTAAGCCCCACACAGCCACTTGCTCACTCCTCCCCTGAAGGGGATGGGGGAGAGAATCAGAAGAGTAAAAGTGAGACAACTCATGGCTTCAGATAAAGGCAGTTGAAAAGGTGAAGCAAAGGCTGTTCGTGCAAGCAAACAAAACAAGGAATTTTTTCACCACTTCCCATGGGCAGACAGGTGTTCAGCCACCTCCATTCCTTCTGGCAGGGCTCCATCACATGTAACTTTTACTTGGGAAGACAAATGCCATCACTCTGAAACGTGTGTCATCGTCCCGTCCCCGTTCCCCCTTCCTTCTCCCTAGTTTATATGCTGAGCATGACATCATACGGCATGGAATATCCTTTGGGTCAGCTGGGGTCAGCTGTCGCATCTGTGCCCCCTCCTGACTTCTTGTGCCCCCCAACCTGCTCGCTGGTGGGGTGGGGAGCAGAAAAGGCCTTGGCTCTGTGCACGGGCTGCTCAGTGATAATGAAAACATCCCTGAATTATGAACACTGTTTCCAGCACAAATCCAAAACTCAGCCCCATTCCAGCTGCTATGAAGAAAATTAACTCTACCCCAGCCAAAACCACTACAAGTGAACAGTTCGTTACTGTTTTGTGTGCTGGCATGGAGACAACCTTTGCATCTAAAGTTACTCTGGAAACCTCCTGGATAAGAGGCAGTGTGCTCTCAAAGTTAGTATCGAGCTTTTGTTTTCTGTCCTCTGTATCTTGGATAAATAGAAATGAAGTGTCAAACTGCAGGTTTGTTGGGGTTCCGTTCACTTTTGAGGCTAGTGTAGGCTTTCTCTCAAAACATACAACTGGAGAAAAAAATTAAGGGTTTCCCAAGTGTTTATGGTTGTCTGTAAAATAGTTTGTGGTCTGAGAGGTTCAAAGGAACAGTGATCCAGATGGATTAAAAAAGGGAAGTGAATCTGTAATGTGAATCGTTCATCTTTTCCTTGAGTTTCCCTTCAACTCTCAGTGTTTATGGATGCATTAAACCAGCATACCATGTCTATGTGTTTCTAAGTAACTATTACACAACATTGTGTTTGCCATTTGTTTACCTCAAAATGCCTGCATCCCATACATGGGCCAGTGCACAGCTGCATTACTTAATCTAGGACTGAATCTTCCCTTATTGAAAGATAAAAGGTGGCTATCACTTTAGAAGACTTAGGAAAAACTATTGTCATTCTTAACAGATGTTTACACTACTCATGAGGTTGTGTGCAATGGATTTGGTTATCTCAATGACGTGAGCTCCCCAAGAACTCTTCTTCCTCAGACGTGTTTGTGACCTTTTATTAAAGGTTAATGTGTGAGGACTTCTGCATTAACATGCCACATCCGTGAGTGGATACTGCAAAACCAGCACTCATGGAGCAACTCTGTGCTTACAAGTACCACACTGTGCATTACCAAGGATAGTTCAACAGTGACTGGTATCTGAAGATAATTAATTTGCATTCCAGATGACTAAACTGTGAATAATAATTAAAGAGACATGATAAGTGGTTAGTACGTGAATTCTCCTGAGCTTGGATGTCACCACTTTTGAAGCATGATATAGCACTAATATATTTCATCAAGCTTTTTCCCAAGAACAGGCTTGTGAAATGGTAACAGATGTACGCTCTAGGAAACTATCTCTTTGGTCTACCTCTTTCCCCCCCTACTCCCTTCTCTTTTTTTGTTCAGGCAATTAATCTATTGGGAAAAAAAGTGGAGAGTTTTCCTCCTTTTTCATGTGGTATATGATCTGTTTCTAAATATATTGGATAGTGTCTCGATGGTGTAAGACTGTGAGTGTTATAGAAGTGTTATATACTTCTGCCGTGGCAAAAAGAAAACGGTTTTCTACAGGAAACAAAGAAATAAATTACAATAGTGATTTTTTTTTTCCCTTTATTTTGGGCCTTGGGCAGTTATGTCTCATAAGTGAAAAATGAGTGCTGTAGTTTGACAAATCCTTTTGTACAGAACAGGCTGGTAAAATAAATAATACTGTGTTTTTAAGGAAGTTACAAAACTGATGAGGATTCAGTTTTCTCATGCTCAAAACACATGCTCTAAGCACCTTTGTGGAAATACAGTTAACTCATCTACTCCAGTTCCCCCATTCTAAGTAAATTAGATCTCGTCTTCTGAGCCACAAAACTTACTAATACTACAACTTGTAGTTCTTTAGGAACAGTCCCTTCAGAAGTTGTCTGGCTATTAGCCAAGTAACCAAATCAACTGCATTGTATCTTTTATTAGTCTAAAATGGATGCAGGGCTGAACAAAAACTACTAACCATAAAATATTATGAATTATCTGGAGAAAGAGGAGTGACTGTTGGTTGCCCATTACTATGCATGTGTCCTTTTTCATGATCCTGTTGCTTGGTTTTCTGTAGTAGTCTGAAAATCTGTCTAGGGTTAGTCTTTGGCTCCTCTGAAGGAGGAGCTCTATGAAGTACACTGCCAGAAATGCATTGCTGTGGTTTTCGCATTGTTTGGTTTTTTTGTTAGAGAGAGTCTTGTCCTGTGCCCTCCATGCCCTTGATATTAGCCATTTGGGTAATCTCTTTCTGTCTGACATCACATGACAGTTACTTTTCATAGAAGCAGTTACTAGGGGGGGAGGAATATAAGCACCAGCTACAACATTTTCAGATCCGAGTAATGCCACATGCATTTAAAATCAAACATGTGCTGAAGCAGGTTTTCTGGATTGTGCCCGAACTGCAGAGCCTATTTATTTGTCGTAGCTTTTTTCCTGAGTAGCTCTTCAGACACCTATGAACCCACTAAACCATAAGGAATTTGTAACTCATATGAGGCTGATATCATTGCTTGATGTGCAGCATTGAATCTGAGTGTAGAGGGAGCGTTTCTAGGTCAATGTCCAAACTATGGGCATGTTAATGTGCTTTAGTAAGATACATCTGTTTCTCAACTCTTCCATCAAAAACCCCCACTAGCTATTGTTCCCTGCTGTAATATTTATGTGCAGTGAAGCTCACAAGCCCAGGTGTCCTTGATAATACAGTACAGTTAAGCAGTTACAGAGTTAGTGTATATATATTTATCTTTCCTGATTAGCCATTGAACTAAAATCCACACCTGGAGCTGGTATTTTAAACTGAGTACCTCCTGAATTTAGAGCCATTTAGTGCCCTGTCAAGCCATAATCAGACAAGATCACTTCTGTCCTCCCCTTCACATACAATCCTCCCAACAGGCTGTTCTTTTGTGGAGATACAAGTACCTTAACCCTACCTTTCTTGGGACTTATTTCAGGTCTGAACACAAGACTATAAGGCTTTAGGGTACACGTAATGGGAAAGACATCAGCTCCTGTAAACTATGACAGATGTAAATGAGCGTGTTACCACTCAATGAGGATGACTTACTATATGTCTCACTAGGATGTGTAGGGGATGGAGCAGTCCTGCCAAGGATTGAAATCAGGGCCGACTGTTTAGTTGACTGATCTTAATCTCTTTTCTATTTGAGACTTCCAGAGTTTGACTCTGCCTTGCAACATGCCTTTTGTTATTTTATTCATAGTCAATAGCATTTGCCACTGATGTAGGTTTTACTTTATGCACCCAGTGATTACCTTCTTATAACAGTGCGGCTGTATTGAGACATTCTACTCCCTTCAAACTGTAGCTAAGACAAAAAAGTTATCCCGCATAGCGAGTACCCAAACAATGTATAGGTGGAAATGTAGCAACATATGGATATCAAAGCATTTCCTTTGGCCTCATTTTGCTCCTGGGAGAAGAGTTAGTTGGAAAGCATCCAGTTGTACCCTGAACATTATTTGAACGAGGATCAGAGTTCCCAGGGACTTGACACTAATGGAGTTGCTTTCTAACTTTTTTAATGAGGAAGAATTCCTTTTCCAGCTCTGGTGTAAACAAAAAACAGCTGCAGCGAGCGCTCTTTAGGGTAATGGTTAGAGCAGTGGTCTGAGAATGAGGTGTGGCCCCATTAAGGTCAAGGGAAAAACGTCTGTTATTTTCAGGATTTCACCCCCTTCTCTTTCCCCCTCTGCAATTCTTATGCAAACTCTGCTGATGGAAAGTGGCCAAGTCCCGGATCTCCTGCACTTTGGAGCTTCTTTTTGTAAACTTGGGGGAAAGATACATAGCTGCTTTGAACAACACTTGGAGATTTTTAAAATTTAAATGGTAGCTGTAAGCAAACTATTGTCCCTTGTGATCTGCCTTTCGTTGCAGTCATGGTTTCAGTAGATTCCTTCAGCATCAACTTACATTTCTAGCATTGATTGGGATACTCTGCAGATAATTGTCTAGCAGGTGGCAAAGTCGGAACTAATCCATCAATTGGTTAAATTCCACCTGGTCCAAATAATCCTGTTAGTAGCTGTTTTGCCCTTTCAGCAGTCACTTTAATTAATATTCAGGGTTGTGCAGACAGATTTCTGCCCTGCTGAAGCAGGAATTGATTTTTTTAAATTTTAAGTTAGAATTAATTTCTAAGGTGGTTCTTTGTCCCCTGTCAAACACACAGAGCAACCTCTCAAAAACTTGCAATCAGTTCATCACCAGCTTGCTTTCTGCTTTATCTGTCATGGCCATCTTGTCTAGTTTTTTCCATTCCATTTAAAATATTCTGGTACTTCAAGGACATGTGTGTAAGTAACTTGTGAAATGGATGGGATTCCCCATGAGAAACTGATTCCCATGTGTCTGATGACAGCATTAAGTTATAAGCAACAATTTTTTTGTGGTGGTGAAAACACTTTTACATATGTTGTAAGCAGGAACGTATTTGCAATATCATGAAAGCAATTTATAAAGCCAATTGAAAATACTTCATGTGAAAACTTCTGAATGAAAAGATTTTCAGCCAGGTCTTCAAAAGTATTTTTTTTTATGTTGTTGCAGAAGAGCATGAAACAAAGTGAATATGAATTTTCTACATTTGGTGAAGTATCTGCTCAAGCTGAAGAAATCAAGTTGATCTACTTGATTTCTTCTTGTTTTGGCAACTTTCTGCTCCCTCAGGCTGGAACAACTCTGTTCTGTTGGTTTTAGTGGTAGAAACTTGGGGAACAAAAAATCTGGAGTTATCATCTCAAACTATTTTTCAAATTCCAAAAAAATGAAACCCAAGATTTCACTTTGCGTTGAAAGTTTGCTATAGGTAAACTGTGACGTTTGGTGAAGGTGGCTTCTAGAGAGATGTTTCCATCAGGGTTAAATAACTTTTGACTCACTTAACAGGAAAGCAGAAGGGTTTGAGACAGTATTGAGTTCTTTAGCAGTGATTTACAGGCCTTTTGAAAGTGTGATGTTTCAAACATGCTGTTTTGTTTAAGAAGAGAAAATGTTAAACAATTCGATGGATTGCAATACAAAGGCAAACCTTTATGGGTTGGGGTGGGTAGCTTCGATTCTGAATTTCTCTTGCCTTTGAATTGTTTTTGGTACAGCCCTACTTATTTAAGGTAATGCAAACATAATTGGTTTGACTGGCAGAATTTTGTGATAGGGAGCTGGTGTCCAGTGCACATTTGCACCAGGCCGCAGTGGCCTGTGTGTATTGTCATAAATTTGGTTTTGTTTGTTTTGTAACGAAGTGTGGTACTAGAATCTGTTCATCGTTTCCTCTTCATCGAATACTTCCAGTCCTTTATTGCCTTGCCCTCACGGCACAGCTTTGCCCAATGAAGTGTTCACTGTAGGTTTTTTTAGTATTAAGGCTGCATCAATTGACTCTTCTTGGCACGCAGGGTCGAGCAGGCTGCTTTGTGAGTTAAAAGTTCAGCACGGTCAGCAGGCTTCTCAGTCTGTATGTACAGCTAGAGAGCTGCTTGCTAAGAAGACTCAATTGAAGCGTCTGTGCAAAGCACTGGATGGAATGCTTGCCACAAATCTGCATCAGCTGATATTTCTTTAAAATCCAATTGTATTAAATAAATAAATCATGTAGCATTGCAGTAGCACCAGATGAAAAGAAACCATATGTTGTATCCGTAATTTGGGTGTGTAAATAAATAGTATGGGAACCTGAAAAGAGCCATGGAACTTTTGTATGTCTAAAATACTTTATTCTTAAAGCATTGCCTTGCTTTTGCTGTGCCGTACAACAGTGTTTTTACAGTCGGAGGGAGTGTCTGCATTCTCAGGCTGTTCTCTGTTCTTCTGCTGTAAGTGGCATGCTTTGCTGATCTGTGCACTCGTCTGAAACCTCAGCATGACCCGGTCCCTCTTTTCTGCTGTAAGAACAGGCTCAGCTGAGTTTTTCAAGATGAAGCCCCTGTTGCCGGGGGGGCAACCCTCTACCTGAAAGAGATGCCAAGATGCAGAACAAATTCACTAGGAATTTTTTTTTTTGGCAGGAATCAATCTTTTTTTTCCTGAGCTCCTGAACAGTCTGGAAGGAGCAGATCTTTCTTATGGAAACTGCATGTGCTGGCAGCCTCTGCATCTCTTAGGTGAATCCTAGAGAAATGTGTGGTATTTTTGTAAATATCAGGTCTCTAGACTATTTGATTATTTCCCCCACCCCCAATGTATCCATTCCCCACGTCAAAAATATAACTGAGGAAGAGGAAAGAACACAAGGATCAGAACTAAAAGACTGAAATTGCCCTGAAATGATTACACAGACATGGACTGAAATTCATTTGCCAAAGACTCTCCATCATTCACATATCCAAGTAACTTTCACAAGAAGTGGGCTTTATGCCAAGGCTTGCAGGTGTGTTTAAGGAGGTAGCCTGTGAATTCACAGACCTTTTTTCCTCCACCTAGAGTTCTTTTAATCTCTCTGGAACTCCCAGAATAGGGACCAGATTGTTCCCATTTCCAGGAAACAAAATTCAGAGACGTGTTTAAATTCTGAATGCTACCAACATGCGCATAATTGAGGTGTAGCAGTGGGTGGTTCTATCAGCAAACACCTGGTTTCTTTCAGTGTGAGCTTAGCTCTTGTAAATTTTATTCTCAAACTACTTTTCCCTTTCCTTCTCACCTTCTTCCTCGCTATCCCTACCATATATTAACACAATGTTAATTTCTTCATTTTCTTTTCAGTTGCTATTTTTCCCAGGGTAGCATTAGACTGTGCTTAACTGTTGTTTTTGTTGGGGGTGGGTTTTGTTTTGGCAGATGTTTATTGAACAAAACAAGATGAAAAGGCAAAGTCAATTGCTTCTGCAAAATTCTGCTCCTGATCAACAGCTTTTGAAGGCTTTGGATGACAACGCTAAGCTAACCCACACATTAGAAGAAGAGAGGCTTCAACACCAACAAAAGGTAAAACAGGATTACTTTGCATCTCATGCAGAAGTCTTTGAGACCCTCTTGAATTTAAGGAGTATCATATTTTTTATGTTCGGAATTATTTGAGCTCTTGTGCCCCATAAGAATTCAAAATACAAACCTGAACTTCAGAGAAGGTTGTGATGCCCTTTTTCTGGGTCACTGGTAGCACATGAGTACAAAACCTGGAAGTTTTTTGGCCTGAGGGCTCTGGTTTAGCTAAGTATTTTATTCTGGATGCCAGTAAAGTGCAATACAAGCAGTAAGTCAGGTTCCATTGAAGAAGAGATGACAGGAGAATATTTTGGACTTTGAGTAATATAAAGGGTGTTTTAGGGGGGGTATAAGCTAAGAAGACCAGGAGTTGAGAGGTGGGCAGTTCACATTAGTAGTCTGGACACTTGCTAATGAACTGCATGGGGAAGAGCCAGACATACTAGAGCAGGGAAATGTTAAGTGAACACTGCAAAGTGGTATGATAGGGTCTAAAGCACTAGGATCTAAACAAATATATTCTTTGAAACAGGACTAGATTAGTCTCTAACTGGGAGAAATCACCATTGCTTCACTCCAAAGCCTGAAAATTAGTTTTCCACTCTGTTAATAGAGTAACGCTAGGAAGAGGTAGACAGTTCCAGTGCTTTCATCAGCGCAGTGATACTAAGACTATATGTAATCTTACTTGCTTCTGAATGAGCGTTTTGGAAGGATAATTGCCAGTTTATAGAAAACCTCTGCATCTTTGGCCTCTTGAAGTCTAGAGTAAAATGTATATATTTAGGGAGTGGGGAAGTGATTGCTACTCTGCACCTGAATGCTGCCTCAGTGCTGCAGATGTTCCATAGTTCACCTACTGGCATGTGCATGAGTTGCGACAAGGGAGATTAAATAACAACCTGTCAGTGGAAACAATCAGTGAAAGAACAAAAATGTCAATGTTCTTCTGCTTTCAAATGAAGAAATGTTCTGAAATGAAATTCTAATTACGTGATAAAAAAACTATAAAAAGAAAAAGGGAACATCTTATAGCTCAAATACTTTGGAGCTAAAGACGTATTCTGAAGAAGAGATAAAACAAGTTTGGATCATAATAGAAATTCTGACATCTCTCAGAGAGATCTGTCCAGCTCTCATTCAAAATTTGTCCTCTTTCTGGGACTTGCAGTTCACTCCTAAATCACGTTTTCGGGAATAACTGTGCCTAATGGGTTATTTCTCAAAAGGAAGGCAAGAAAATACCTTTCATTGTAATGAATGCTATTGTTTGCTGACTGCAGATCAAAGAATTGGAGGAGCAGCTAGAGAATCAAGCACTGCATAAGGAGATTAGTCGTCTTAAACAGCAACTAGAACTTTTGGAAGAAGATAAAAAGGAACTAGAGCTTAAGTGTCAGAACTCAGAAGAAAAAGCTAGAGACCTAAAGCATTCAGGTAAAATAATATAATAACTTTCGTTTTAGAGGGACAGTTGACGGGGGTGTGAGTGGTGAGTGCACATCTAATAGAATTATACATGTTACATTTGAGACCCCAGAAGCAACAGCTTTTGTAGCTGAGATCCAGACCTGTGCTTTACAAGACAAAATACAGTAACTGCCTTCAACTACGGTTGTCTAGAATGTCTGTGAAAGAATAACCTTGCAAAACTTCTGTAAGGTACTGTTAAATTGCTCTGAGTCTTACAGATGGAGATATATATCTGTTGTTTCTGTGTGAAAGACACAGACGAAATGTGTACCCGATCAAAATCTATCCTCTTACCTAGTTTTAAAAATTAAAAAAATGGGACAACTCTGCTCTCTTTTTTCCCTCCTTTTTTTGTTGTTTTTGTTTTGCAAAGATGCACAGTGATTTATCAGACTGTGGAGTCTACATTGTATCAGTTGTACAAAAACATCCCGTAATTATCAAGCTTACCCAGCCATTTAACAGTCTTGCAATAGAAGACATCAGTGAAAATAAAGACATGATTTAGCCTGCATACTGACATGTGAGAAAACAATTTCTGCTGATGTGAGAGGGTCTAGGAGGTGTTTCTTTTTTTCTTTTTTTCAAAAACTAGATATTTAAAAGGTAAGTACTGCCTTCAGAGCTCTACAAAAGAAGTTAGCTAAACAAATCTGGTGGGATTTTATGGCTCATATCTATGAGAATTCTATATGTAAATCTCTTACGTGTAGTCAAATATTTTGTTCCATGTCAAGTGACTGAAAGGAAAGGAACAGTCTTGCTAGCTGCTGTGTGCATTTGTCTCTAAGACTTTAACACCCAAAGAATAGGTTCACAGAATATTGAGGACAGAACAACTGTTGCAGTGCAGATGTTCACACAGTTATGGCTGTCAGGATGGTGCCTGGCTTGTCTGCAGCATCCCATGTATTGAATGAGGATATTTCTGACCTAATGCTCTTGATTTAAAATGGATTTTAAAAAGAGCACCTGATGTGTGTGGCTTCACTATAGGGAGTGTGGGGCTGTGGCTGGTTAAGTATTTGCATGTACCTTTGCTTTCAGTCCTTGTTCAGCTGAAGGCCTAACCAGGTGCTAGTTTTAAGTATGACACCTGGTCAGAGAAGCATTTAAGCCCCTGTCAGAGGAGGCCAAAGTCCCTGTCTTCAGTTAAGACTCCATGTACAGCCGCACTTTTCTGAAACATACCCTTAAAAGCAGGATTCACTTTAAGCAGTCTTGCTTGGAAGAACTGCTTTGTGTGAGTTTTACATTAGCAAGCCTTAAAAATATGCCTAGGCAGCATATGAATTCTCAGCTGCCTTGGAAAAGACCTAACCTTCACAGCAGATTCTTTCACAGCATCACAGGGTGGCTGGGGTTGGAAGGCACCTCTGGAGATTGTCTAGTCCAACCCCTGCTAAAGCAGGCTCACCTTGAGCAGGTTGCACAGTCACATCCAGGCGGGTTTTGAATGTCTCCAGAGAAGGAGACCCCGCAGCCTCCCTGGGCAGCCTGTGCCAGTGCTCCGTCACCCTCCAGGTAAAGCTGTTCTTCCTCATATTCAACAGGAACTTCTTGTGCTGCAGTCTGTGCCCGTTGCCCCTTGTCCTGTCACTGGGCACCACTGAAAGGAGCCTGGCCCCGTCCTCTTGGCACTCGCCCTTGAGATGTTTGTAGGCATCGACGAGCTCCCCTCAGCCTTCTCTTCTCCAGGCTAAGCAGCCCCAGCCCCTCAGCCTTTCCTCATACGGGGATGCTCCAGTCCCCTCCCCATCTTGGTACCCTCCGCTGGCCCCTCCCCAGCAGTTCCCCGCCTCTCCCGAACTGGGGAGCCCAGTATGGAGCCAGCACTCCAGGGGCGGCCTCAGCAGGGCAGAGCAGAGGGGGAGGATCACCTCCCTCCACCTGCTGGCCATGTTCTTCCTCATGCCCCCCAGGGTCCCACTGGCCTCCTTGGCCACAGGGCCACTGCTGGCTCACGGGCAACTTGCTGCCCCCCAGAACCCTCAGTCCCGTCCCCACAGAGCTGCCCCCCAGCAGGCCAGCCCCAGCCTGTGCTGGTGCCTGGGGCTGTCCCCCCCCAGGGGCAGGACCCTACACTGGCCTCTGTGGAACTTCATCAGGTTCCTCTCTGCCCAGCTCTCCAGCCTGGGGTCAGGTCTCGCTGGATGGCAGCACATAGGTTCTTCCAGGCTTGTTTGTCCTTCAGAAGGAATTCATCAGCATAAAGATTGTACCTGAAATTTAAAGCAATTTAGTTGATTTAAATTTTTTTTCTTTTTAAGTTTAAAAGTAAATGTTAAAGATTGTCATTTTAATTTGAATCCATCATTATGAGAATAATGAACCTTATCCACTTTGGAAATCATATTCTGTACTTCTGCCATAATTCAGAGCAATTGCTAAAAATTGTTCTAACAAAAAGTAATTTAAGACTTTTTTTTCTTTGTATCTGCTCTTCCCCAGTTGACTGCATTTGACAATATTTCAAGTGCAGAAAAGTAATTTTCACAGTTTAGGTCTGACACGAAAACGGGAGAGAAGGAACCCATTCTGATCACTGCCCAGTTTTGACCATTTTTGTGGGGAAAACCCACACCATCAGCAAGACAGAGATAAGGCTGGAAGCCAAAATTGCTCATTTCTTTCATCTCTTCTTAATTCATTCTCAAATGGAACCTCAAATAGACCATTGCCGGAATGTGATAAACTTTTCCATGCTCTGTCATTTTATATGAAGGATCCTGTATGAGGGAGAGTGTCATTTTAGTTTCAAAAGTAACTCATATTGAAGCTACCTGGTTTAATGAGAATCCTGTGCATCTAGGACATTGTTCTTGGTAGGAAATCAAAAATGTGATATCCTAGAAGTTGTATGGTTTATTCTTGTTGTTTGTTTTTTAGTTAATTAGTAGCTGCTTTGTTTAAACCATCAGAGTTTTAGAGCAGATGTGAGAAACCAAGAACTTACTGTAGTTTGTTTTGTTGCTCTTGTGCAGTTGATGAACTTCAAAAACGAATACAGCAGTCTGAAAATCCTCCACCACCACCACCACCACCACCCCCTCCTCCTCTTCCTCCTCCTCCTCCTCCTAACCCTATACGGTAAGTGCTTAAATCAAAGGTCACAGCTTTAATGCTTTGCTGAAGCAGAATACATTACATGAGCTTGCATCCAAGCAGGAAGAGGGTCTTTAAAGAAAAAAAAGGCTTTCTCCATCTGTCTTGGGCTTTTTACTGGCAGGACAGGCTCTGTGCCCCACCTTGCCAACAGACGAACACCCTGACCAATTCTGAACAGTGTCTGCCTTGCCAAGCCCAACCGGTTGTCTAGGCTGTGACTTTGCAGTAGGAGGGATACCTGTCTTCTCTAATTTCAGAGGTTGTTTTTTTTCTATTCACCTGATAGCTGTAATTACAGATTTGTGAAATGCTTGTCTGAATCTACTGCTAAGAAAATGCCTTTGAACCAAAGGTTATGTTGGGTTACTGTGTGTCCCTTCCTGTCAGATACTGGTGATGAAAACGCAGACTCCATTGAGTTCCCACAATTGCTTTCGTAAGTTAAAAAGAAAAAAAAATATCCCAGAAAATCACCACCCCATCGTCAAGCAGCTTTGGGTGAAATTATCAAAATTAAGTCTGATTTTTGCAAAGGACTGTAAAAGAGGATGACCAATATAGGATGTATCAGGCATTAGACCTGAATTAATTAACTAAGCCCTAAGGTGTGTTTAGCTAATTTTAGGAACTCAGCTGATCTTCATGTTGTCTGCTTGGTTTTAAAAATAAATGGACTTTGACACTTTCTAACCTAATAGAAATTACATATAGGAATCTTGTTAACTACTGTGTTAATATATGGATAGAGATGATTAGTAGGGAGAATTCTTCCCTTTGTGCATCTTGCTTTATTTTTAGAAATCTAAACTAAACATGTTCTGAACAATTGTGTTTCGCCTTTTGCTCCTTTTCTGTCTGTTAACTCACTTGGCTTGTTTGCTTCTTTCTTGCTAATGTGTAGCATGAATTAACTTGGGGTGGTGGTGGTATGGGTTTGGTTTTTTGTGTTTTGTTTTATTTTTTTTGATTTTTGAAACAAGTAACACAATTCATTTTAAGCCCTGTAGTAGCTACATCAGAATATTTCCTTCATGCACTGTGATGTTGATGTGTGTAGAGGTTGTTTCAGAGCCTAGGCGCTGAATGCTGCTTTTTTCTGGGACAGAGTTCTGACCCTTTATGTCAGGGAGGTCACTCTGCTCTGTAAGGAGCAATGTTCAGCTGGGAGTGATATGCCCCACTGACACATCAGATATGCATAGGAGCTTATACTTGGGCTTTAAGATGAATCATTTCTATGCCTGGACTTTTACATTTTGACTATAGTGAAAGGATAGTTATTTGATACCGTAAGAAGATTACAAACTTGTAGTTGGTGAGGAGATACTGATGACCATATTTAAGTGTCCTCTGAAGAATAATACTTCACTTCAATATCTGAAGATTCAATATCTTCATGTCGATATCTATTAGAATATCTAATACTTTGCTATCAATATTCAAAAGAAGAAAGCTCTTCTTTCCTCTTATTATGCTGGAGCAGCTTCAATTTGTCATGTGTTACAATGAGACACTGTCATTTAATATTCAAATCTGGAGTGTTTTGATTTGTGCCTAATGCCTGTTAAAAAGAAATAGATTTCTCTGGTGCATTTTGATGGGAGGCATTGTGGGGGGTAATTCAGAACATACATCTGCATTCAAGAACTGTTAAATGAGTCTTTTGTAACTAGCTGTATAATCAGGTATAAGCAAGCTGTTGTGTATGTCATGTTCAAGTTCATTCTAACAGTGTGTAATACAGGACAGAATGACAGTCTGCAGTTTCATTTTTCCCAAAGGTCTCTTATGTCAATGATTCGCAAGAGATCTCACTCCAACACCAACGTGAGCAAGAAGGAGAAACCTCCTCAGCAAGAGTCAGGTATGGCTCGTCCTTTCTCAAGTCGTGCAGATTATTCACTAGGTACTGCAGATAAAACTAGTGAAAATGAACCGTGCGTACAGCTAGTGATACAAATGCTTATAACTGTCAACATTAACTACTGCTATCCATGTCCCAGCATATTCATCTGCCTTGCGGTTAGAAATGTGGTTGCAGCCCAGGTACATGTGTGGTAGCTTTGGTAAGGAGTAGCTAAGGACTTTGAGTTTGTCTGCTTTGGAGAAAAGGAGGCTGAGGGGTGACCTCATTGCTGATAGGACGAGCGGGAATGGTTCAAAGCTGTGCCGGGGGGTGGTTCAGACTGGACATGAGGAAGCATTTCTTTATGGGGAGGGTGGTCAAACACTGGAACAGGCTTCCCAGGGAGGTGGTCAATGCCCCAAGCCTGTCAGCATTTGAGGCATTTGGGCACTGCCCTTAATAGCATGCGTTAACTTCTGTTCAGCCTTGAAGTGGTTAGGCAGATGAACTAGATAATTGTTGTAGGACCCTTCTAACTGAAATATTTTATTCTATTCTACTGCAAGCTGCCTCAGGATACCCAGCAAACTTATGCAGCCCCTGTAGCCACCTGTGCCTCCACAGCTGAGCTGTTCATCAGCATCCAATATACTTTTTCCAAATGGATTTTAGTATGAACAGTCTTTGAAGCTGCAGATCAAAAACCTTAAAGGAAGATCTAGCACTTGCTGTAACTGAAGAGTTCTGATTTTCCTGCTTCTGGCTCTAATGCTTATCAGATAAGTTACTGAGCTGATCTTACTCACTGATGTGGCAGAAAAAGTTATCTTTCCTGTTTTTTCCCTTGGGGAGAGGGTAAAGATAAGCACTTAGCCGGGTATGGTGATGTGCTGGGTGATATAAATGGATGGGGAGAACAGCATGGTCCAATTTAGGCCCCATGCTGTTACACCAACTCCATGCAGCTTGAGTTGCGCCCTGGCAGTAGTAGTTGCACTATAGTAGCGTTTAGAGGCTCAACCTGTGGCTTTAAACTGGACACACTATAGCATGTAGCTGCACCTACAGTATGTCCAGGACTTTGCACTACCATAGGTTATCTGGAAGAGGCAGAAGAACAAATCCAACAAGCATTAAGCAGAGAACAGGTTATATGCAGCATAACACAGGGAAGTTTCCAACTTTCAAATGGCTTCTTGTTTTTGATTTCTTCTGTCCCAAGCCTCTCCACAGAGCTAGTTTGTTAAATGCTTCAGTTTTCATCCCTCTATTCATATCTTGTGAAATTACCACTCAGAGTTGACTGTAATGCTAATCCTTTAATAATACTGAAAACCTAAAACAAAACAGGATCTTGCACTAAGGTGACTCTGCGTGCAAAGTAACAGCTGAAATTGCATTTTATTGTTGTTAATGGAAGCTGGAAACCTAGTAGGTTGAGAACAGGAGTCAAGTACAGATTTACAAATGAACATGAGTGCCTGAAGAATCAAAGCTAGTTAGACAAGCATTGCCAGTAAAATAACTAAGTTTTTTTCTGGCTGTTTCTCTCTTTCCTTCTGAAATAGGGAGTTTGTAGTCAATTGCTTAACTCATTTGCTGCCACTTAAACAAAGGGGGCTGCAGGAGGGAACCTGGCTGAAACTGTAGGTATAGGATATAACTGTTAAAGAAAAAAATTGCTGCTAGCAGACTGTCATGGTCTGTAACTATTGCTGGATTGTTGGATGGGACCAACAGGCAGGATGTGAAGGACAAGAAGTATTACCCCTCCCATTTTCAGGTGAAGAACTGAGGAATCAGGTGACTTGGGCAGGTCCTGGCGGGGACCTTTGGGAACTCATTACCAATCTGAGAGAAATAAAGTTGTTTGTCTGGGTAAAATAATCAGAGAAGTGACCTTGTACTGAGGTCTCTGATGAAGAGTCACTCTTATATTTCAGTAAAAGTTCAATTATGTTGCCTTCATTTATCAGGTTTCCTTATCTTGAAGCATCCTAGATGTTTTGATTACACCTTTTTGTTGAGACTGTTACAAACAGTGATTGCAGGAAATACTATGAAATTCACTATAAGTTCTCTACACCCCATTTTTTCATTATTTATTAGCAAACTTTAAGAGTTCTGACCTTTCTTCAATCACATATGAACTGCTTTTTCTCTTAATAGTTGAGCTGTTCCTAAAATAAAAATATAAAAAGGTGGAAAGTTCTGTCTTGATCTTGTTATTATATCCAACTTGAGGCTTATTTTGACCCTTGTTAAGGACTTAGAATGAGTGGTTTCTATCCCATACCACCAATTATGCTTTTATATTTGAAACAGCCTGTTTGTGAAATTAAAGCCTGACATTAAATCGGCTTAGAATACAGAAACTGCATTTCTATGAATCATCAATAGTACCCTGACAAGTGAGAGAGCGAAAGTCTATTTAAAATTCCTGTTATATAAGGTACAACATTGCGGCTCTGAATACCATCAGCCGTTATTTCTCCATGTATTTGCTTTAAGTACTCTTCCCCCCCCCCCCCCCCCCCCCCCCCCCCCTTTTTGGTATGGCATGTTAAATGTCTTTTGTTACATTATCCAGAACACTGATAAGTTAACAGGTATTGTTTAGGTTCATCACACAGCTTCCCACTTCATCTGAATATTTTGCAGTCCTGATACTCAGTCTCTTGAAAAGCAACCATTTCCTTTCATGGTATTTAAGTTTTGCACTCTGACTTCATGCAGTGTTCTTTAAACGTGTTTTTAGTTCAGTCTGAGATGTTGCTGTATCATTCCAGCAAGGTTCTCAAACCCATGTGAAATACAAGACATGTTCGGCAGTCTTGTGATGGGCTGCGTGCAGGCCGTGTGTGGGGCATTGTGCACTTGTCCTGTTTCAGTGAAGCTGGGGAAATTTCTGCTGAGCCAGGGTGAAGAGGTACAGTGGAAGTGGGGCTGTATTTTCAGCCTGTAGCGCTAAACTTTTGCAATTCCAAAACTGTTATAGGAGCTTTGCATTTTTCAGGATCTGGGCCCTCCTTCTGTCCAAACTTCTTCAGGCATTTGCAAAGTCCACGGCTGGATCCTCAGCGTGTGTAGATTGGCATATTATCCTTGAAGAGCTTGTGACAGTGTAGCTGATAGCAAAGATCACTGACAGCGCTGTATCCAGGACCTAGAATTCCTGATAACTAGAGACGAGGTTACTGCTTTCTGCTACTGTATATAGATGCATGCAACATCAGGTGAAGTGCCTCTTTTTGGTGGGAAAAATTAAGAGTAAGATAGTGATCGTGTAAGAAAGACCCTGTGAACAGCCCACTTACGGGGAGAAAAGTAAGCCTATATATTTATGGTTATCATTGCCATTTTCAATAAAACCGAGGAAAAGCATGGATTTGGGTAGTACCTGAGCAGTATGCCCACACATGCAGGCATGGAGTATAGCTAAGTACATTGTATACGTAAATACTGTTTCATCATTAAAACTAATTTATGATTATGGTAACTGTTTATGGCAAGCAAGCTGATTAGTAGGCTATCTGTTTAACATGTTTTTTTCTTTGTACTATTTCTCTGTATTTATATCTGGAACATGATATGCTTTTTGATTTTCGGAACAGGTGAAGAAGTTACGGATCTGAAGAGACAAGCTGTTGAAGAAATGATGGACAGAATTAAAAAGGGAGTTCATCTGAGACCAGTCAACCAGTCAAGCAGGCCTAAAACAAAGGTTTGGAATAAATAGCAGAGCAATGATATTAGCCAAGTACACTAATTTACACTGAAAATAAATCAGAGTTTCTGTGAAACCTTCAAAAGAATACATTTATCTCACCTCATTTGCTTTGCTTGATTTTGAATAAAATAAATTAGAGCAGCATATGCCTGAAGAACAGAAAAGGAAGCGAAGCCAACAATAAGTAAATAGAAGCCCAGTTTCTTTGACAGAGAAAGGAACTGAAAGCAAACATCTTGTAAACAAACAGCTACTGAGAAACAAAAAGCACAGAGAGAAAACAGGATTCTGCCTGAACCGAAGGGGGTGATAAAGAAGTAGATGGTATTTAGCAGTATTTCTTCCTTTTATGCAACACTTAGCACTAATACCTGAATGTAGCTACTATAAAATATTGCTTACCGTCTTCACAAAAGCATGACTTTTCTTTATGTGTGTAGGCTGTGATTCACAGTCTTAAGAGCTCAGACTCTTCCATTCATCTGTGTAAGACTATAGATTGGACGTTAGCCATGTGCCCAGGAGAGGAGAGAGCAGAGGAACGTAACACAACTGTACGCCTGTGTGGCAGACCCTCGTGCGACATCTGTCTTCAAGTACAAAGTCTGTCACGGTCCATTTCATGTGTTTTTTAACATGCATGTGTTTTTACAGCCAGAAACACCAAAGCCCTCTGAAAGTGCAATGAAAGAATTAAAAGGGATTCTGGTAAGAAAACTTGTGGTTTATATTTCATTTTTTCTTCTCATTGAGCTGACAGGGCCTTCTGTGTAAAATAGACGAGTATTTGAAACTTCTGCATTAGTGTTTTGGTTTGAAGCTTTAGAGCAGCTTTGGAGTGAATCCCTTGATTCCACTTTTTACTTTGGTCAGACTGAAAGATTGGTTTTGGTCTTGCGAACAGAATTTATTTTGGAGAAAACTAGTCTGTTAACTCTGCTCCCAGATTTGTATGTTCCTGCCACTAGAGGGGAGGTTATGGTCCACACCTGCCATAGATCTTTTGGAAACTATCCAAGTACTCACAGTGGGAATGCTTAGGGAGTGAGAGGCAGCTGAATATATCTAGTCCAAAGTGAAGCCCCCGGACAGCGCATATAGTAGACATAGGGTTCTCCTCATCAACTGCTCTGAACTCCTGCTCTCTCCTGAGGCACCGAATTTCTTGTTAACATAGACGTAGCCTAAACAGAGCAAGAGCTCTCTAGTCTTTCTGCCTTTATAAGTTGAAAAAAATAATTCTGAATAGCTGTCCACATACCCATTGATCACTAAATAAAAACATCAGGTGTGTATTTGGTCCTGCTCAGAGCAATGTGCTAAGTTTGTTCCAATTCCATCCTTTGCTCATACATTGCATTGCTTATTTAACTGGTTGCTTCTTTTGCACAAGTGCTAAAATTGTATCAAACATTCAGAAGGAGCTGTAGTTCTTGCTTGCTCCCTGACTTCTGTGACCCTGAAGCTTTTAAAGTTGAAGTGTGACTTTGGCACATCAGGTGAAATTTTGCCTTTGTAAGGTGAAATTCTGCCTGAACCGAAGCAAAATACTTCACATTCACTCTACAGAAGGTAAGGCTAGTCATTCTACTCATCCATTGTAGCACCTAAACAGACCTTATGAAAAATAACTTCAGTGCTGTGTTGGGTAGTGCAGCAAGGAGCGTAGCCACAGCCTGTGCTGCCATTTAAAACCATGAGTGCGGCACCAACAGTGTGTTAAACTTACTGTTCTCCAGTCACATGAAAGCAGGGGAAGAAGGGAAGAAATCATCTACAGGGCCACCAGACCTTAATGCTAAGCTGTAATTAGAGGGACACATAACTAAATGTTGAGGTAAATAGAAAAGAAATAAAATGCAACGTGGAGATTATGTTTTAAACAAAACTCTGTAATTATAGGAATATTTCATATGGCGTGCTGTTTGGACCAGTGAGGGCTAGACTGAACAATCCTGCTTAAGGTCCTTTCGTTTTCTAATAGCTGTTTAATTTCTTTGACACTGTATCACTGACATCAGGGGAGACTTGATTATGTACTTCAGAGGGAGCAGAGAGAAGCCTACAGTCACTGTACTGCTGTATCTAGCTTGTTGCTTTGGAGCCCTTTAGGATATTTGCGGCGTAAGACAAACTGTGTAAAATCCAATTCCAATCTATTCTTGAGACCAGTCATTATGCACAGTCAGACAACAAACATGGGGGTGGGATGTGATGGAGTAAACATTTGTTGTTACTATGCTAATTATGCATTTCATGTAGACCTCCATATAATTGTTACAAACAAAACACATTTATGTTCTGTAAATTGCAGACTTGAGTGACTCTGTTGTGTACATTTGTGCAGATCTGGAGCATACTACTAATTAATAATGTACCTGCCCAGTTAAATTTCAAGTATTTGCCAAAGAAAATACTTTAATTTTTGGGTGGTGGTGAAGAATTAGTTACTTTGCTGGGAACCTGAAAGTAGCACAGGTTTTGCAACTTGTGATGCCATTTTCTTTTGTCATTTGCTATTTCTGCTCAGAATATATGTGCTTGTCAAAAAAAGATGTTAAGAGTATGTTATTTATACTTTGGAAAAATGCTCTGTGAGTCTGACATTTTTCGAAGGCTGAATGAACAGGGTTCCTGGGCATCCCTAAAGATGGCAAGACTCAGAGGGAGAATGAAATACCATATAGGTCCCAAGTTTTCAGTTGCATTGTAAACATTTTAGGGAAATTTTACAATCAAGTGGGTGCTGATCCAGTAACTGACTTTTGTCAGTTGGGAAATGCATGCAGTGTGCACTATGTGCGTGTTAAAATTCCTGTGGGCAAGTCTGTGAGGTTTCAGGCTTTGATTAAAGCCTTTCCTCTCACACCTTAAGAGAAGCGCTGCTGGACTTGCAGCTTCACTGCTACAAAATACCGGTTTTGGCATAAGGCACGAGTAGCATGCATTTCTATTTTGTGTGTTTAAAAAGCTTGAGATCAAACTCTGTATGTAAGAGAAGCCATGAAGTATGTGGATATAGGGTCAGGGTTATGGCAGATCAGCTAGATTACAGAATATAATAATGCGCTGCAGTTGCTGCTAGTACCTATTGACTTCTACAGATAGGTGCGCACACCAGGATGGAGCAACACAGGACCAGCACAGAACATATGCAGCAGTAAAATATGAGTCGTTGGCTTTCTGCTGATAATGGGCATGGTAATGCTCTAGCAGTTTATTAAGATCCTTTAAACGTTAAGATGGAGGAAGTTGGCAGTTCCCTGCAAACATCAGAATTTGTTCATTAGTGATCCAGAGCATCACTCTTAAGCCCGATATCAGCCCTGTAATGTGTAGCTAAGTATGGTTAATCCCTACACCAGGAAATCCAAGTAAGGGGAGGAGTGGTGAGCCAGCCCCCAGATGCTCACTGTTGTACTACTGGAAGAGCTTCACACGCTGGTCTAGAACTGCAGTTTAAAAGGTTATCATGTTGTGCATATGGGATGTTTGGCAAGGCATACTATGTCCTCGGAGAGCTTCTCATGCCTATTTCTTGCTGTAGGAAACACTGAATAAATCCACTAGTTCCCGAAGCTTGAAGTCCCTTGAAACAGACAGCAGTGAAACAGAGCTGGAACGAGTTCTGCGACGCCGGAAAGTGACCACTGACCAGGACAGTGGCAGTAAGTGGCTGGACTCCTTTGTAGTCCTCTTCCTCTCTCTTGCATTAAGTGACTCTTGAAGCTTTACTTTCTCTTCCAGACCATTGCCATTTCAGCCATTATGGAGAGCCCTGCTTACTTCTACAGTGACTCACTTCCCCGTCACACCTGTCACTTTTCATCCCCATTTTCTCCAAGAGATGCCTCTGTCGGGATTTTCTGCGCACACAGCCATATACACAGAGGTTCCTCTGTCCTGCCTGGAGCTCAGACATTGTTATTGCAGTTAATAGTCTGAGCCTACTGAGAAAATACTCCTTAAAGTAATGGTAACCAGAGAAATGAGGATTTAGGAGTAATATTTTGAATTAACCTCTTCTGCAGAGCAAAGGTCTGCAGTTCTTAAAATGTGCTTTATTATCATCATCTGTAAGGAACTGTTGATGTTCTGCCTAGTTAGAAACAGTCTGTGCCAGTGTAAGGCCATGCAATAGTTGATGCAGATGTGGCTGGTTTTAATGTCACTGTGTGGATTTAGCTTGGACTCTGTAGCTGGACAGTTCACTCAGGAGTATGAGAACAGGCTTTTTTGTCAGTGGGCTGGTTCTCGCTCGAGCTGTACTTTGGGCTGGGAGAGCACTGGCAAGTTGTGGCGTGGACGCGTTGCATGGGCAGCAGGACTCGCCATCCCACAAGGCCAGGGGATTGCGTGCATGACGGTGTCAATATAGCAAGCCCTGCTTGGGGTACAAGAAAGGGTTAATCTTGGCAGGGAGAGCAGAAGCTGCAAATGCTGCATTTTGCTAGTCTCCATGCACTGGAGGCTTTTAGTTAAAATTTCATTTTGATTCCTTAGTTAGCTTGAATTCTGCTATGCTTATGTGTTGTTTTCTAGACTGGTCAATCTAGACGACAGAAGCATTAAACTTTCTTTGGATTTTAGGTCCCACTGGAATCTTGGCCACATCAGAATCAAAATCTCTGCCTGTGCTAGGTTCGGGAGCCAGTGCCGCACAAACAGCGCTGAACAAGAAAGACCTGGAGACAGAATTCAGTCCCAAAGTACCTGACTCGGGTCCCATCTCTAATGAGCTTAAGGGCGTCACGGGCTCCAAGCATACATTACAGTAAGTAGAATATGGATTTCTAGATAAATTTTAGTACCAGATCTGTTTAGCTGGTGCGTTTTGAAAGTGATTTAATACCAGTTTTGGTTAACAGGATAAAGGTACAGTCTGCAGCTGTTTACCACTCACTGACTCTTCAAATAATTTATAGCCTCATGTGGAAGTAGAAATTGAATTCTCTGTAATAAAGCCCATTTCCTGTAAAATCTGTGAACATTCTTCAAAAAAAGTTCATCATCTTTGCCAAAAGAGACCTCAAGAGTTTGAGGAATGGCAAAGTTGAGGGGTCTTTCCACATCCTGAAGAGAAGAGGGATGATAGTTATATAGTTAACTCTTGATGTAAAAAATAGGGTAATTCTAGCACAATATTTTAAAACATACTGTCATGTAGGTCATATTGGTCTGTATGCAGGTGCTCAGGGTAGTTTCTGTTGGACCAAAACAAGTCCTATTCCTCTTAAATGTTTGTTGGTAAAAATTCTGAATTACCTTGAAATCGCAAGATTAAGAGTATTCAAAAGCTACAAAAAATATAGTTAGTGCCGCATTTGCACAGATGGGCAGAAGGATCTTTTGTCCCAACAGATTGAAGACCCAAGGTGCCAGTTAAGCATCAAAGAGTTAAACCTGCTTCAGAAATATTTATTTCAGACAGATCCCGTGGAGGATTGGTTTGTTTTACAACAATACCAAGCTCCTTTTGAAATTAGGCTGTGCACTTGCTTCAGTTCCCTTGCCAGGTTGTTTGTCAGTTTGTCACTTCAAGAAAAGGAGATAGTTGAGACAAATCAGATCAGCAGAATATTGTAATCATGGCTAATTAAACCTCTGATTTCCTGCTCTGTCAGTTAAAAAATATCACCAGTACCAATTCTAGAAAGTATCCATTGCTTGGTTCAAAGGAGTAAGTAATGACAAATGAGCTGGAAATTCAGTTCGTATCTATTTTTATGAATTGATAGTTACTTCACTCTCTTGCAGGTACTTTTATAATTTATTTTTGAATGGATAAAGAGCCCAATTTCCTTTTGTGCTGTACAGTATTTAAGTCACACCGAGTTTTAAAAGCAGGATGTCTTTTACAATCATATGTGTTTTCCCCTTTTATTTAATTTAAGTATCCCTAGAAGAAAGATGATCTTCATTTTAATTTAATCAGAAAGATGAAGATTTGTTCAACAGTTAATTTGACATGAATAATGCCATTACATTTTCTTGAACTGCTACCCTGACAGAAAGGTGAGGTTTTTCCTGAAAAATACTGTTTGTAATTTGTGGATTTCTACAATTTTGAACAGATAACCTTTATCAGAAAATACAGCAACTCCTACCACCTTTTGTCTACCTTTATTCCACCAAACTAAGTGGAAATTGCATTTACAAGAAAGGAAATGAAATAATTGCAGGCCCCAAGGTCTCGCAGAACGCGTGGTGAATTGACAGTGAAAAGGATCTTGTGTTGACAGTCACAGTTGTTATGTGTTATAAAAGCATATGTGAAGCGCAATTTATTTCTCAGCTTGCCTATTCAGTGACATCCTGAAAGACACATTTCGCTTTAATTTATCTGTTTAAAGCATTAAAACAAATGTAGTGGGCCAGATTCCTTAGTGCTGCAGGGCTGCTTTGCACCGCGTCACTGGTGTAACCTGCGTATTAGAGAGGCTCATCTTTGAGGCTGGTGTTCCAGCAAGCGAGAAGATGCTGGGGCTGTCAGACTTCCACTGCTGGCCTGGCAGGGAGGAGCAGGAGTAACCTAGACGTTTCATACCGTGTTGAAGTGCAATTAGTTTTCTTTTTCCTCCTGGGTACTGTTTGCAGCAAAGGTTAGTAGAGGCAGCCTCCGGGCTCCTAGGTGTGTAAGTGTTGTTTTGAAACAAGGCTCATTCAAAGCAGACATCAGAAGGAAGTTCATTTGGCTATCACATCTGACTACTTGGCTCTGTAATTAGGCAGTTTTCTGGGCTTCCCTGGGTACATCTGTACTAACAGTTTCGTTTGGATCAACAGAGCGCTTCTGAAGCAAATCTCCCTATTGTCCCCATTTGCTATGCTTTGCTTCGTATCCTGGAGTGGTCTTAGTGCATAAACTAGGGATTCGATGGATGAGTGCAACTGAACCAGAAGATGTGATCCAGCCTTTACTGGCTGGCCCAGGAGCCACCCAAGAGCTAGTTCAGTGAACGCCCCCCCTGAAACGTGTGTTGTGAGGGCACTGATCTGAAGCACAGGCTGTTTCCCTTTACACATCTGCTGATGTTGCACCACACTATTTTCGAAGGTAGCCCGTGTTCACTAAACAAGCAGCATGCTGCTTTGGGCAGATACCCTAAATGCCAAAGGCATGAAAAAGATTTATTGTGGCTCTTCTTATTATTCATACCTGAGGCGAAAGGATGCAGCTGTCTCATCATTCACAATTCCTTGAAATCGGACAAAGGTGTGCCCTGTTTGCAGCAGCCAAGCAAGCCTTTTCGAGCACGGTAGAGGACTGCATGTCTCATCATTACCAGGTGTCTCTGGCAGTGCAGCATTTATTCTTTTTTCTTCACCTGGATTTTAATGTAGAGCTGCCTATAGAAAACCTTGGGAATAGTTGTGCATGAGATATTTCTCTTTGCTGTGCCATCCATTTACTGAGGCTTGTAATCCGAAGGAGGAGGTAATACTTACAGACATTTAAATGCGAACAGCCCTATTCATCGTTCTTTATTCACACTGAGTAACAGTTGAGCACACCTGTTTTTGCGGAGAAAGAAGGTCATGCCTTTGAAAAAGACCCAGTCTTGAAAATGTATCTGTAAACAATACGTAGATGGAAGTCAGCTTACTGAGTAAAATCCCAGATCCTCCCTGCCCCCAAGTCAGTGGCAATCTAACCGAAATATGCAAAGGGTCAGGAGTTTCAGGCTTTGGTTGCAGTAGGACTCCGCAGGTGATATGGTTACTCCTGTGGCCAGTGTTACCAAAGCACTGGCCGCCAGCTGAATCTGCTGGGCCACTCAGGCGAGTGGCCGAAGGAGGGATTGTGGAAAAGGGCTGTAACAACATCAGCAATTACAGGTTGGTTCTGAAGTTTTCCTGTAATCAAACTAAGTGATGACAGCTCAGAGAAATGAATTCAGAGGAAAAATGTGGGTTTCGAACCACTAGGTGAGGTGTTCCTTCAGTATAGGAGATTGTTATAAGAAGGGTCTGAAGCCATTAAGCGGATGATTTGGAATGTTTGAATGTGAAATTTTGCTCGGGTGGTGCTGAGGGGGAAGACATCAATCATGTGTGTCCTATAGAGAAATTGAGGCCTTACCTCGGTATTCAGGTAACTTCCTCTGCAAATCTCTTCCCAAATGTTTAACCCAGCATGACTGTAATTCTGTGACAATTGCTCAGAAGAGAATGGGTGACAATTTAGTTACCTTGGGAGCAAAGCGAGTTCCCGTGACTCCCTGCAGTGTGTAGACACAGAAGGAGAAGGTGTGTCTGGCTCTGCCCCTGGGTTTTTTGGTGTTTTTTTTCCAGCACTTTGTAAACATTTTGTTTCTGGGCAGCAGAGTTCTCCGCTAACAGAGTGAACCACAGAGAGGGTTAGTCTTAATCTGATGATTTTATACAATTAAAGGATTTGTCCTCCTTCCCCTGGCTGTAATCTTAGTACCCCTGAATCATCTACCAGCTCTGCGGGAAGTAGCTCAGCCTCAGCTAGACAGAACTGCAAAGGTTTTCCAGTGCAGCTTGAACATGGTCAATTCAGTTTGAACAACAAATGAAGAAAACAATGGGATGTCCTGGAAGTTTGAGGTCTCCTCAATTTTAAGTATTTTAAAAGCTACTGTCATACATTTTCCTTAGAGTGTACTTCTTTTGTGCTCCCTCAGTGCAGGTAGAAGCTCTTCAAGATTCTTCGTTTAAATGAATTTGCTAATCTTTCTGAGCATTTTCAAAACAGTACCTAAGAATGGGAACAAATTCCATACTAGAGATTATCTGCAGTTCTGTTCTGCTTGCTGCTATGTTGGTGACCTTTCTACTTAGCCAGGTGTAGCAGCGGCATTCCTGAAACGGAGAAGGTTTCTTGCACTTCACAGATGTCTGGTGTTATAGATAGAACTCGTACTATCAGAGGAGGAAAACAACAGACTAATTCACTAGTGTTACTCTTTGTATTCCCTCTAATTTCCTGTTGACAAATCCTGTAGCGTGCTGGGATTTTTTTGTTCATTGAAGACTTTCAAGGCTTGGAATTGGTGTATTTTTTACTATTGTTCAGCATTAGCCTTTGGCCCTGTCTGTTGAATTCCCCTGCCTTTTTAAGAATTCTGAGGTGTTTAATAAACACATCTGCAGTTATTCTCAATAAAAGTTTTTGACGGAGGATAAAATTGACTCACCTCTTGTGGTCTGGCACGCAGCAGACAGACCACGGTGGCGCACTGCTGAGCTGGGACCCTGTCCTGTACAGCCTGGCACCGTGGGCTGGTTAGTCCAGGTCAGAGACAGGACAGCAGAGCTGCTGTTGTTTGGCAAACCCTCCTAGCGTGGTAGTTTGGAAAGGACACAGAGATTGGAGTCTGAGCTTTATTGCACGAGTGATGTTTGACCTCAGTTACGGATATCTTACAGGAAAACGAGAATTCTGGGGTCGGGGTGGGCGGTAGATCGGCGAATAGCAAGCTGTAACTGGCATGCAGGCATGTTTTTTAACTGTTAGGAAGAAGCAGCTGGTGGTGAGCAACTGTCAAATTAGCTTAATGCTTCAGATCTTACCTTTTGGGGAGTAAGGAATAGCACCAGCTGAGTTTTATTTTGGTTTTGAAAGCAATTTTGTTTTGAAGGCAGATGACAGCTATTTCAGCATCCTAGATTAAGGAGCTCACTGAAGGACAAAGTATACTAATTTGATGCCATGTTAGTGTTGGCTTTTGTAGCAGAAATTACTTCATTCATACTATCTCAGATTCCAGGCAGAGGATCTACATGGATTCTCCCATGCTTATACCATGTACTTGCAAAACCAGTCTTTGTTGGGATAGATTTTTGCTAGTAGTTTCTAAATATGCTGTAAAACCCACAGATTTTCCTACAGCGTTTTCCTTGAATGGTTTCCTTTAGCCTTCTGCTTTTTAGAAAATTGGATGGGACTTCATCCAATAAAATTTTCCATGATATTTACATAAAATTCTGGTTTCTAAATGGAAACATATTACAGTGATTTCCTGAATAGAGAGAGCACCGAGTGAGGTTAAATAATACCAAGGTTATAATATTAACCAGAAGAAACAAAGAAAAATCCAAGTCTCAGTTGACCATCCAATCCTTAGTTTCTTTTTATGCTCCTACTGTAAATTATTTACAAAGGGCACAGCAGTACTAGTTCACAGACAGCCTGTCAGGTGTAAGCCTTTATGTTTAAATCTTTGGTATTAATTCTTTAACTATCTAAATAGAATATATTGCTTTTGATACTCTTGTATCACAAGCAGTCCTCAGTACTGCATGGGACTTGGCATATCCCCCACAATTAATCTAAAATGCATTTATCATCTAAATCTGGATTTCACAGCACAGATTTTATGTGTTTAGTCATAAAAATATATGCAGACTTATAAAGAATTATGTATGAATGAGTACAACAGAACTAGGTTCTCAGTTTCTGGCTTAAATATATAGTTGGGCAAATAACAAGAATACTGATAACAACATTAACAATCTTAATGAGGGAAGAGCTTTGCATAGAACTAAATGCAAATACCTTGGCTGGATAAATTTGTAACTGTTCAAATCTGTGGCTAACTATATCTGTACTAATTGCTTTTCCCAGCTGTATTTGTAGCAGTAAAAAAAAAAAAGTTTTCTGAAAGGGAGCACCGATGTTGTGTTCATTCTTGCACTGAAACTTCATTATGCCTGCAGTCCGCTCTTGACAAACTGTTGAAAATGAGCTCTGAACACCTGATAAATAGGGTTAATAATTTTTAACAATACTGCATCTGTAACAGCAGCACTGTCAGGCTGGTGCTGCAACAGCGTAAAGCATTTGAAGAAGGGAATGCGAGTACAGTGAAGTCGGAATAGTAATTCTTATTTTTATGCTCGAAACGCTGATTTAATCACTGGTTTTCTCCATTAAACTACTTTATATCGACATCTTTTATTTTTCTGTCCTTTAAAGGTGGTAAATATGATTGCCGTTTTATCCATTTTTGTTATAAATGAAACAGACTTCAGAGTGTTTGGCTGTGCATCAGTTGTTGGAATGCTGCCATACACTAATGCAGACTCCCCACTGTGAGCCCAGTGAAGAATTATACTTTGATTCACCAGATTGTATTAAATAGTCCAGCTGTTGGGATTTGAAAGATAGTTACCTCCAAAGTGAAATAAAAATGAACTTGGCATTTACGGCTTTGACCATTTTTATAGAGTTGGGCAATCAGCTTTTCAGAGGTAGCACTTTTAAAAATAACCCTCTTCTGGTTACACTGCTTTATAAAGTTTAATTTGCTGTAACATTTAAAATACCCCACCTTGTGTTTTCTGGAATGATTGGCAACTTTTGCATAAAATAAGCATTATTTTCCTTATGAAATCACTAGCTTCTGATGATAATCAAATGAGTCTGAAACTGTATCTATTAGCACCAATTTCTGCATTAATTAACTTATACCAAAGTTCTAATGTTAGAGACAATGCTTGTAATTAAAGCTTGAACATGGAATTTCATTTGTTATATCCAGTGCTTCAGTAGCAAGCTGAGTAAATTCTTTCTGAAACGGAAAGTGCAGCAACTGTTGTTTCTGTGATTATTTATTCGTTTTTAACCTGTACATTTACTCTCTCCCCATCAGGTGGGAGCCAGTACATTCTCCGCCCCATGCTCTAATTGTTGAGTGGGGTGACCTCTTTTTTCTTTGTCATTTTCTCCAGGACAAAGACTGTCACAATAAAGGGCGGTTCATAGCAGATGGATCTAGTAGCTGAATTTCTTTCTCTGGCCTCCACTTGATTCCACTTTTTCCTTTCAAGGGTGTTATCGTAGCAGGATGGAAGGCTGCTCCTTATGAGTAAGCATGAAAAATTAAAAAAAGGAAAAGAAGAAAAAGAATTAAAAAAAGGCTGCAGACTAGCAAATGCAGTTGCATTCAGCAGCGGTACAGTTAGGCTGCCTGGGAGAGCGGGTCCACACGCCTGCCGCTGCGTAGGACCTTCCTGCACTAAGGGGTTTTGCCCCTGCCCAGCGTGGGGGTTGTAGCTGTATCGGCGTGGACATCTGCCCTGCGTCCACGCTGCTGTGTGAGGCCCTGCCTGAAGATGGGCCCAGTGCCTCCCCGAGCGCGGCTGGTTGCGTGCCCCCGGTGAGGGGCCAGCAGGCTGGCCAGGAGAGCCGGCGGGGGAGGCCAAGCCCCTGCCCACGCAGCGGCGTCAGGACGACACGGGAAATGCCCCGTCCCTGCCTTGGCCGCTCCCGCTTCCCCAGTCTTTGCCTGGTTCTCTGCTGGGGCGTTTTAGCTAATCTAAGGATTTGCCTGCACGTTTTCAACACTAGTACAAAGCTTTTGAATATAGAGAAGTGCTTTTAGCGTTTCTAGCGTGTTGCCAGCCTCGACAAATAACCCCGGTGTCTCTGACCTTTCCTTCCTCTCTCCCCACGCAGAGGGCTGTTTATCTGCGCGGATCCCTGCGCTGTGAGCGATCAAGATGTAACCCCATTGCTGCAGTACAGAACGTGGGTCTAACGCCCTCTGTACTTCAGCGCATCCAGTCGGTGAATTCTCAGAAATCGTTGGTGCTTGCTCCCAGTGAGACCACTAGCAGCCTGTTGGTGCCGAGCCACAGCGGCAAATCTGGTTACGCTGCCTCTGCCTCCCGGTTGTACGGAGGAGTGTGGCACAGTGGAAGCCCCATGCAAGCTGCTCTGGGGTGGAGGTGTGGAGAAGCAGCCACGTTCTCTGTCCAGGCTGCAGGCTGTTAGCCTACAGCCCGCAGGAACTGGCAGCATTTTCTCTGAGTGCAACGGCTCTGTTGGACATGGGGGAACCCAAGTCCGGATCTGAGATGAGCAGAGAGAAAAAAAGACTATCTTTAAACTGATTCTTTTGTAGTCTAAGGATTTTTTTCAGTGCTTTGTGAGTTCATTTTTCCTGTTAAGTGTCTTCCATGGCTAGCTTAACAAGGGATTCAGGAGGGGTAATGCGACTGTTGCATTTTGTGCGCTACTATCTGTGTGTAACGGCTGTTAAATCTATAAATCTATTTACTGGTTTAGTAGACCTGTCCTGATCATACATGCCACTAATAATAGAAATGCTTTTCTGTATATTTATATTCTTTCTTTTAAATGTGTGAGCTGTTACCTATATTCATATATTTATTCTTTTTTCCTTTAGATCAACTAGTCATACAGAATTTAGAAGAGAAGCTTCTAGCAATGAAAAAGAGACAGAATCCGTTGTAGTTTTAGATCCTGTTTCCACCAGTGGGGATCAGATGCCCAACAACACTCTGAATCAGAACAAAATGAAGGAAGAAAAAACCAAGCCACTCTATAAAGAAACTAACGCTGAGAAAATAAAAGAAACAGACAGTTCTAACTGTTAATTGTTATTCTGAAAGGCTGTAACTTTTGGGAATCATTATCTGGATGTGTACGTTGCTTAGGTGTGTCACTAGGGGCTACAGTCTGTACTCCAAACAGTTTTCAATAATATAGATTGAAATGGTCTTTTGTATGCAGTTCAGTTACATGCATTAAAGTGTTAAATAACTATGTATCACTCAAAACCCCCCTCCCATTTTAATTTAGCAGGTAACGTTATTATTTTCTTAGATGGTGTCAGTTGCCTTTACTTAAAAACTGTTTTTGAAAAGGCTTTTTAAATTACTCTTTCACTGAGAAGAATGCCTTGTTAAAAGGTCCACTCTGAAGCTTGCCAGCAGCCCCTCGCACCCCTCTTGAATCGGGCAGGTTTGGGTTAGACCCTGTGAAGGTGATAACACACACATCAGCTTTAGTATGGGAGGTATTACTAATTATTAAAAAATCAGTCTTTAGACACATTGCTTTAAAGACATTTTGGTATCTGCTTCAAGCCAGATCTTTTAGGTCTCCTTACTGCTGTCTCCACACACGCTTTCTGGAGGAAATTAAAAGCACAAGCATAACACTTCTGTCTGCTGCAGGTTCTCCAGCAGACAGGTAGCCCAAAGACTGAAAAGCAGAGGCAGTGCAGCATGTCATCTAACGGTAGCCAGAGTCCGTAGCTCGTGGGTCGAGACTGGTGCTCTCATTTGGATGAAAAGCTTTTCAGAGGACTCACCTCCTGGTTTTTGTTTCCATGACACAGCCAGGTTTGGAACTGCTGCAACTGGAGCCTGCATTTACTGCTGAAAAAACCAAAACAACTTCTTCCAGGCTCCCATGAGCATGGACTACATCTGGGATTCGGTCATTCTGGGATTGCAGGTTATTTGAAATCAACGTTTTGCGAACTGCCAGCTGAAAGCTCGCAGCACAAATAAGCCTTTGCTTTGACCCGGGTACACGCTGGTGGCATTGATGTCTCTGTTAGGTAACACTTTAGATGTCTGTATTTGCGAACACAAATCCCAGTTTCCCTCAGCCCTTATTTCCTACGAAGACAGCGAGATAGGTATGTAAGTGATTTGCTCCACTGCCAATTCACATTCCACTGTAGTCTCTTTTTAAACTGAACACAGTATCTCATTCTTTTATAACGAACGAACAAATGTAATCAGGGATTTACCTAAAGATTGGTGTACCTGAAATCGAGTGGTCAAGTACCTGAATGCACTTGGATTATTTTTAATTTAATGATTTGAAACAATGATAGTGTTGAAGGATGAATGTTCTGAGTTTGTTGGTTTGGCTCTGCATGCAACTGTCTGGTGCTTTTCCTAAAAATAAAATGATAGTAACGAGTGTGGTAGTTTCACATCTTTTTGGTGTTTTTTGCATGTTTGCTAAGAAGGTCTTGGGCTTGATCTAATTGCTGAACTACATATAATTCCTACACTGGAGGAAATTTGTCTCATTGATATCTGCATTTCTGGGGGGCATGTGGTTCTGGTGGTGAATCTTTCACTTAGGTGGCTGTTACACTGAATTTCAAATGCAACATTTTATATATGTCTTTTTCCTCAAATTACTGCTGCTGTATTGTATGTTCCAATTTTCAAATTATACAACCTCCAGAAGTTTTTTAAGAAGCATTTCAAACTGTTTGTTACCTAGGACATAAATTATTTATTTCTCTTTTCACTGTTGCTTATTAAAAAGACTCCTGACAAGTTTCCCAGACCTTGTGAAATTGACTTGTTACTCCCTGCCTCTGACTGAAGCGAGCTTCTTAGTGATGCCAATTACAGCTTTGTGCCCTACATTTGGGGTTTGCACTGATGCACTTGTGTTGATAGCGAGCTAGAACTGGAGCAAAATTTCCCTTGTAGGCTAGATCTAAGAGCAGCATTGAGGGTGCGTGGGGGGATGGAGCCACATAACAGTCAAGGCCTTTGTGTTTTGTAAAATGTTTTTTTTCTACTGTTTGTCAATAGCTTGCTCTTTGTAGGGAGAGAGATTTCCACTTTCCCAAAACAAACATTTAGTTTTGGACTTAACACAGAGGTATTTATTTGGTCAATTTGTAAATACAGCACAGAATTCTGTGGCATTTTCAAACTATAGCTGCTGCTCAGTTAACTTGGTTTCAGCTGAAAACGATGGTCTCCTGGGAAAAAAGCAGCTAGTATTTGAATGCTTTTTAAAATGTTTGCTGAAGTGCTTGAAAATAAATGGATTAAGGACTAGTTAAGATATGAGTTTCTTACTAGTTGGTTTTTTTTTTTTTTAAATTATCCAAAAGTTAATGTTGACAACTCAGGTCAGTGTGTTATTTGCTGGAAGCTGAGCAGGCAGGCTGCGAACCTGCAGGGCTGGCGGGCAGAGCTGTGGAGGCGACGGCTCTGGCTTTGGGGGGAGGAGGTACATCAGAAAGCTGTTTTTCTGGCTGTGATTCTTCAGCAAAAGCAATAAATTTGAGATTTGCTTCACCTGAAATAGAAGAGAAAAATGAAACTCATTCTTACGTTTGCTGTAATCTGGTTTCTTGTAATGTTCTCTGGTGCACTCAGATTTTTTTAAAATGCCGCCTGATGCTTACAAGAGTCTCTAAACACCTCTAAAGCCTGGCCCTTAGGAACAAAGGAGCACCAGGCCTGTGTGTTGATTACAGGATCAGGGCACGGTGCGCAGCAGCTGGAGCCGGAGTATTTATTGGATTCCCTTCCTCACTAACCATCTTGCCCTGCTGTCCTTTTTTTGAGTCTTCCTCTGCACCTCCACCCCCGCCTGTAACAACTTCATGTAAGCACATGTTCAGGCGTTGCTTCTGTAACTAACACTTCACCTCTCTCTCCCCCGCTGTTGTTCCCCGTTCTGTGATGCTCCTCTTCCCTAACCTCACCACCCAACTCCCCGTTTTGCCACAGACATGCAGTGCCCACCCCATCCCTGAACGCGCCTCAGCTGCGCGTTGCTGGTATGGGAAGGCCAGCCTGCCCTTCAGCTTGCAAGTGGCTCAGCGCATTGTCCCGGTGAATCCAGCGGCTGAAGCGCAGCATCAGCACCGGGGCTGCGCTTAGGCCAAGAGTTACTTCTGTGCAACCCGCATCACTCACGGGGCGAGGAGCCGCGGGTGGCTGTGGGCACAGTGCTGCTGGGCCCAGCTGTACGCCCCATTCAGTTGCTCCTGGGGGGACTCCTGAGGGGTCAGTGTCACCCCCCCGTCTGTAAGCCACTTACAGAGCCCTCCACTTGCAGCCCTCCAGCGTATTCCATAGCTCGCAGCCCAGCCAAATGAAGAGTTTGGTATGCAGCTCAGACATCCTCTCTCAGTATTTCCCCGCTGTTGATTTAGTTACTGGATTTTATTTCTGCTAAACGATTAATGACATCGGGAATTGTTGCTATTTCATTTCATGAGATACAGGTCTAAATATTTGTCAAACTCAAGCTCTTTTGTTTAGACTATACCATTTGAATAGGGAATATATTAATACTGCTGAGGCAGTTAAAATTCATAGTTCTATAATTATCTGTCTTGTTTTTGAAAAGTGCATTCTGTGAAACTACCTTCTCAGCAAAAAAGAATTTCTGTCCATGTTCCTATTATTTATCAATGATTATATATGAGCAAGGGGGAGATTTTGAAAACTCAGAATATTTTCAATAAAAAACGTTTTTAAAATGAAAACTTTGTTCTATAGTGTGCATGTCAAGTGCTGCTATCCAATGTATAGAACACTGAAAATTATTAGACAAGAGGGTAAAATGACTGAAGTCTCCTTCATGTTTCCTTTTCTGAGGCATAATAATTCTTGCAAACCCTTTCCTTCCTTTCTTCCTCTCCTTGTCTCTCTGCTTCCCCTTCAGACTGTATGCCTTTATTCTGTCTTGATTGATACCTGAGCAAGTGAGAATTGGCTCTAATGAACTGTTAAGCATTTAACAGTGTAGCCTATAGTGTAAAAAGAAGATGCAGCCCCCGAAATGATACGTGTGGCTAAGGCTGAATGTGCATCATCACTTCGTTTTTTCTTGGGTTTTATTTAGTGCTTACCCG
This sequence comes from Falco naumanni, assembly GCF_017639655.2. Lineage (NCBI taxonomy): Eukaryota > Metazoa > Chordata > Aves > Falconiformes > Falconidae > Falco > Falco naumanni. The sequence goes on from NC_054062.1 coordinate 17,068,871, forward strand.
TGCAACTGTAGCTTTCCAAATATATTTTGCTGGAGATGTAACACACAAAAGAGGGTTGTGAAATGAAGGTTTGTTAGCAATATATGTTTAGGGGCTCAAGGGAGGTGGGGTATTTGGGCTAAAATTCTGGTTTGGCAGCTTTTCGGCGTGTTATATGCATGGTTTTTTGTTTTGTTCCTTTTGCACTGTGGGCTTCAAGACGCCAACCAATTAATTCTGGAAAAAAGCTTAATGTAGGCTACTCCTCAAGAAGGGGTCTATTTTAACATTCAGTAAACAGATAATCCATTAGGACAACAATATACATTGTGGCAAGTGCTATCCTAGGTTTTTTTGTCAGTGCTTATTTATAGTCTTTTGATTTCCCTTCCCTCCTGTGGTGCAGTTTCAATCATTCTCCCTCCAATCTTTGTTCTCGTATTCATTGCAAGCTGAAAACAAAGTAAGAAAGAAGCTCATACGTAGCGTTCCATTCTTGGCCAGTTCTTCCTCTATAGCAAGAAGGCGGTTGTATTTGGTCACCCTTTCTCCGCGGGAAAGACCTCCCAACTTGATAAACCTGGCACCCAGTCCAACAGCCTCAAAGGAGAAAGTGCGTATTTTAAAACTACACAGTTTGGGAAGTGAAGTCATTCTTAATTGTTAAATACGGTATCCTACTTCTAATTTAACACTCTTTCTACAGATAAAAACCCTCCTCTATTTAGAAATTAAATCTCTTAATAAAAGATTTGTCAGATGCAAACAGTAATTTTCACTGGCGTATGAAATGAAATTTTATTTGCAAATGTAGCTTTAATACAAAAAGATTAAATGTATTAGTATTAAGAATTTTTTCCTAAAATATTATTACTACTCAGAAATGTTTTAAGTAACTCACATTTTTTAATAAACTAATGCAACCGAATAGATCATACACATTTTTGAATATACTCCCTGCTTTGGCAAATTTCCTGTATGTTCTCTTTAAACTCAAAGATAAACTTGTGGAGAAAAAAAAAAAGTAACTCTCTAGAAAAAGCCCATTTTGTAAAACGTTGTTTCTTTCTCAAGCAGAAACAGGCTTTCTCCTTAAAATATAGTTCGTGTTAAAAGCAGTGTTTTGGCAATTCTGCAATTGAACAGCTTTCAATACTTACCAGATCCACAAGGCTGTCATCAGAAGATTCTCTATCTGGACTTCCTAATATGGTAATATGTCTTTGACCTATATATAATGGAAGTGTAAAACCTTCATTAGTGTATATTTTATGTATTCAACACAGAAATTGTTTGGAGTTCTCATTCTTTTTTACCCTTGGGCTATCTAAGCTTAAATACAAACAGGAGTAAAACCAATGAAACCCATCTCATAAAAATGTAAACTGTATTAGTTTGCTAGGTTAACATTACATTTTATTTTCAGCATGGATAAGGGAATATCTAACATCCTATCCTAATTTCTGTCCCTCGCTGATCTGGCTGGTAACACGTTCTACAGGCTAGGAGGCTGTTCTGTTTATTTTAAATGTGCTCCTTACTATAGTAATGATTTTTCTTCACTATAAAAGAAGCATTTACCATCCTGACTGAATGAAATCTTTAAGTTGCTATTTACTCGCTTTGAGATGGTGATTCTGGGCTCTTTGAAGGAATAAGGAAGGAACTTAGATATGTTAAATTTGTTCACCTATCCCTTGGGTATAAATGTGAATACAGACAAATTGATACAAAGAGAAATCTCACATATGAAACTGCAGAAGTTCTTAGTAGTGTTACCACAAAGGCTCAATAATCTGTAGTCAATAATTATGTAAACTGTAATTTTAAACATTTTGGTCTTGTTTGGATTTCTTAATTATTAATACTAGTATTAGTAAAAATTCAGATTACTCAGCTACATCTTTTTTTTTATTTTGTTCACTTTTGATATCTAACTGTATGAGACTTAGCTGCGGTGTCAAAGGGCACCCATATTCAAAACGTCCACAGTGTATTAATTTACTATAGTTGAAGCCTTGGATGCTCTTTTAAGCTCCTGAACAGGAATTTGGGAATCAAAACATGAATTTTAGTTCCTTCTGACAAGGGCTTGCTAAATCAGAAGTGGCATTAATTTAATAAAAACGTGTAATATTTACAGGTGTCACAACACTACTTACTGACTTGTAGGGTTTGAAAGTCAGCCTTTCCCCCTCCCCTACTCACCGTCTAGAAGTCCAGTAAGTTCTATGAGGTCTGATACCTTGGTTTGGTTAATATATTTCAGGACAACACCACTGCACACTGGTATGCTTATGTTTTGGTCAATTTTAAGTTTGGAAATACATGTGGCAGCATCTTCAGCAATCAGGTAACATTTGGAACCCAGAGCATAACATATGTTACTCCATTGTTGTCTGTCCTGCATAAACAATCAAGTAAATAATTGAAGTTAAAAAACCTAAACTGAATGAAAACCCTAATTGAGGAGGTAAAAAACAAAACAAAACAAAAATTATTTAATCCTAAAGATACCCTTCATATTAACATATTATATTTTATACTGGTTTTAAAATCTGTCTACTTAAGAAGAACATACCATTTTACTTGGATTTCAGGATTTTGCTAGAAAACATAAATTCTAATCTGGAATTAATCAAAGCTAGTTGCATACAAGTATAGCTTAAAATATTTCAAATTAAATTAACTGTAGGATTTTGCATTTTTGATTTATTTCCTGAAATGTATTCTATTCTAATGGAATATAAATTTATTTCCTACTGTTTTATTCTGGGGATTAATTCTTGTGTTAATATTTTAAATGTCTTAATATTTATTTGAATATAAAATAATGAAACAAGAGGCAGTCATAGACTCAGTGACATGTATCAAGTCAGGAGGATCAGAGCTGTAAGACTGACCCAGAGGGAACAGCAGAATACAACAGTCTTTCCAGCAGAGCTCCATTTTTTAGGGTCTTTGTTTCTTGATTTTAATGCACTTTCCACATGGTACTGAGATTTAAGGATAAAAAAAAGGAAAAAGATATGTAAATAATTTGAAAGAACAAATTTAAAAATTAATTTGCTTGCTTTGTGTCCATAGAATGCGAAGTTCTCACATTAAAAACATTACTTTTCCAATTAATAATTCTGTCAGTAATAATTCTTGGTCTGTGGATCAGACAGACTTTTGTACCTATGTAGTTGCAATCTGTGCAAGGGTCCATTCCTGTAAGGATTTCAAGCTTGCATGTAAATGAAAATGAAGTTTTTGACATCTGAACAAATGTTCAAACTTAAGCACAAAAGTGGTCTGCTGTCTGGCAATGAATTGTGGAATTGGTACCAGGGCTAATCCTCAAGGACCTAATTATCTGTGGCAAAGGTGTGGCATGGGTAAACTTTGTAGATTTGTGAGGAGGGAGGAGGAGGAGAGGCATTTCCCTTATCTGTACTTATCTGTACAATTATCTGTTGTAATTCACCTGCAGATTTCCATACTGCAAATATGTTCCTTTGTAAGAATTCTCAAAGAATTCTGCAGCCCTGGCAGCAGTGGGGAATAATCTGCTGTTTTGGAACATGGGTAATTCAGAGTCACACTGAAACAGCACAGGGAGGCAAGGCTGATTTGAGCGAGCTAACAATAAACACATACTAGAAAAATGAACTTTTAAAGTTCCAGTTAAGAACAAAATCAGATGGATTTTGCAGCTCATCTGTTTTAGAATTATTGATTCAGGCACTGGGCAGATTGACAGAGACAATGTCACTTTGCTTCCACCTTCAATCACGGTCTTCCTGTTTTGTTCATGAAAACAAACCCCATATATTTTACAGAAGATAAAGGCTGCAGTTTGACAGCAAGAGATACTTATTAAGTTTTGCAACTGCAGAATCTAGGTCTGCAATTGTAGGTTCTGCTACAAATTAAGTTTTTAGCATGGAAACTTAATGTATAAATGCTAATATTTAAGGTTGTGCAATCTGTTTCTTTCACCCATCTATAACTCCATAACATGCTTAATAGTATTCTACTTTATTGTTGTAATATATTTGCCACACTAAATTAACTCCTCTAACTTTGAGCACAGTGGTAAATACATGGTATTTTACTACCACTTAAAAAATTCTGCTGAGCAGTGCTGCCAGTGACAGGTTTGTTCATGCTTTGAGTGTCAATCTCAATCATGAAGAATAGCAGCAATAATTTTTTTGAGTGATTTTAAGGAATATATAAAAATGTCCAAATTTTAGCTTCTTCCTTATAATACAATACAGTGTCAGTCATATATCACTCAAATGTTATAACTTGTTTTTATAACTTGAACTATTTGTTTATGTAAGAAGGAAAACTTAATAGTGCTTTAGCAAGTAGAATCAGAAAAAAAGCATTTTCTTGTAACTCTCTAAAATATTTGTACTAACCGTATTCTGTTCATGCCAGGATTATCTTGTCAGGAATTATGTCAAAAGTATAGAAAACTTTAGTTATTGTCAATTACAGATATGCAAATGAATTGTTAAATACATTTTTATAGTGATATTTTTGAGCTTAAAGACTCCAAAACCAGAAGCTTCATGTTTTATGTGTTTTGTAAAAATGTGAAAAGGGACTGTACTGTGGTATCTTACCTCTTTTCTTAAGGGATCTATTAATGCAATAATAAAAGGAAATTTATTAATCAGTTCCACATATATGTCAACCATTTCCTCAGGACTTTTGAATGTTCCAGTGAGTATTTCATATTTACCTTTAACCTAGAAAGTAAAGTAAAAAGCATAAAAGATAAGGAAATAATACTTTGAAAGCCAGAGTATAAGGAAAGCATACAGATCTTGTGACACCAGGTTCTCTATTAAGGCAGCAGATTGTGTTCTTCAATAAGCACACAGTCACTTGGCTGCTGTATGGCTAAGCGCTCAGCACATTGTGATGGAAAAACTCTGCCTGAAGTAACAGTGGGTTCCAGTGGGCTTGTGCCAAAGTCTCTGAAAGATGCCACTCCCAAAATCAGGGAGACCTATTTCAGCATTTTCTAGGCAACACTGTCAGTTTTACACTGCCAGTTTTATTTATGAATAAAGTTAGCAATGTTTGACATTTTTACGCAGTATTGCATGAAAACCCTCACTTTTCTTTTCCAAAAAAAGTTCACGATTTTTGTCCTCATTTTCATAAAGAAAATACTGCTAGGGGAAAGGAGTGCCCCCTCAGTGCTCAAAAACAAGATGCTGCTTTTCCTTACCTCTTTCCTCTTTAAAAAAAACAAGAAAAAATACTTTAAAACTAGTCTCATCATTACAGAATGCACAAACCACAGCATACAACAATTATGGGCACACTGTCAGACTGTGCCAGAATACCCACTGCTTTAGTGACTATAACACTTCAATAACAGAATGTTGCAGAATTGCTGATAATTCATCTGTTAAGATTTTGCTCATTCTGGTATAGGATACAGATATCATAGGTTATCATAAAAGCAACTGCTTTCACAGAAGATATTACTAATGGAAGCTTTGTCACTATAGTACACCCAAACACACAATATCTCATGAGATATTAAATGGAACAGGAAGTTTCTTTTTCTGCTTAGAGAGTCACCTGATGGATCTTGGAACGAGGAGCAAGAACTTCAGCTGGAGATAAATAAACTTTGTCTAATACAAATATTGAAAAATAAGAATTAAAAAATGAATGTTGATACACAATGAGATGAATGTTAGTGGGTATACAAACATACCATAGAAAAACTACGTGGAAAGGTCAAGGTAGTTGGAAGAAAACAACAGATGTAGTGTAATATAATGGTAAAATAAGCATCTAGTGGTGTGAAGGAGTTACAGAAGTATACTTGTGTAAATAACTTGTTCTTCATTTTTGAAAGCAAGGTGGATAGAAGATAATAATTTCATTTATACCTTGTGATAAAATGAAAAAAACCCCACAAAAACCAAACGCCAAACAAACCAGGATTTGTTGATTAATACTTTCATTCAAAATTGTCTGAGATGTTACACGAAATGAAGCTGGCTTGTTAAACAGGGCATGTAGTAGGTGTTTGCCCATTCAAACAGTTTGCTGTATTTGACACACATTGATCTGAAAACTCTTATTAAATAAATAAACAGAGAAAAGGATTAAACCTGGCTGATGCAGGCAGGCTTATACTGTTTGAATGATTAAAGTTAAATCATGAAAGGAACCGAGATTCCTGTAGGCAGGTCACAAGCTGTAATGGGGGTCTGCCTTTGTCCAGTGAGCCTTATTCCACTCAAGGTGCACCACCAGTACGCTGGTGCAGCTGGGGAGGAGGAATACGTGCATTCTCACAGTTTCCACTGCATCAGGCTACCAGATGGATGTCTGCATGTCTTGTCCCCTTGTACCGACAATCCAGTAACACATCTGCTACGCTTGTAGGACTGATTCAACCATACCTTAAAAATGCAGAGACAATTCTTTTGCTCTGCTTGATTGTTACCTTTAAAAAATGGAGTTAGAAGCTTCTAGGTGAGTTTGCAATGTAATAAATTGCTAACAAGTAGCTACACTCCCTTTAAAACCCAACAAAATAGTTATTGAAAATAACTTATGTAATCCATTAATTCATGAGCAGCACAATTTATTGCTAAGTACATGTCTGTTCCTAGCTCCAAACCTATATTGTTGCAAGCTGTTTGCATTAGGAGTAGCGGTTGTTCTAAATTATCGCATCCTGTTATTAGGCAACCTAAGTGTGATATTCTTTTTAAGGCTTGTGGCTGCAAGTAAAACAAAATTAATCACTTTATTTATACATCTATATATAGCACATATATAATTTTTCACTGCCATTTCACTCTGCATTCGGTCATCAAAATACAAGACTTTTCTCAAAAATCGCATTGGCAATTCTAAGGACAATTCCCTATCAATAAGGGGTAAGTGCTAATGAGTAGAGAGCTAATACAGTCATCAGTAACAGTCTAGTAATGCAGTTCTTGCTCTTATATGGCCAGTACTGGCTTAAAAAAAGACTTCAAAGGCACTCTTAACAACCACTGTATTGTCATGGGTGCTATGTAAAAGTTTCCAGTGCTGTGGACCATCCCCTTGCCACAAAACCAGATTCTCCATTTTTAAACAGCTTTTACTCATTTATCCTCAACTACAACTTTGATATTGCCTCTATGGAGTACTGAAGAAACACTAGAATTTTTTAAGACTTCTAGGAGGAACACATTTCATAAAGAAGGAATACCTCTAGCACAACTGCATGGAGTTGTCTGCCTCAGTAACTGTTCCTAGACATAAGCCACAAGCAGAGTTGTATTGAGCAAATATTTCACCTGTCCTTCTGTTGTCATTTTTTTTAAAAGTTTTTCAAACACTAGTTTTTAACTTTAAAGTCTGTGAATTTTGCATTATAAAGAATGACACTAAAAACTGCCCAGAAAGCAGCAGGATATAATCCTGGGTTAGACTGGAGAAGTCAATTGGAAAGCATTGGCTTTGACAAGAGTTGGAGAACTAACTACAGCAGACAGAACACAGGCCTAGCTATAGGAGATATATGAATGTTCCTTCACAAAAAAATGTTAGGAAGAAAATCCAGGTCAAATTGTTGTGAGATTATTTTGTAGCAATCTGCAAGGAGAGACAATCTATTTGACTTGTTGCTTTTCGAGCACTAAGCTGCAGCAATACACAGCAAGAAATGCTGCAGTCTTTGTGCATTTAACATGAGATAGAGGCTAAATCTGCATTTTTATGTGATCTTCAAGGCACCCATATGTTGTGCTTTGTTACATTCTATTAAAAGCATTGCTTATCTTTATAAAAACATTTTTTCTCTCTAGTCTTTACTTCTATAACCTAAACAAGTTCTTCTTCTTCACTGCCTACTTTGTCATTTTTTCTCCCCCCCCATCCCCCCCGCAAAAAAAAAGTTCAAACTAACATTGTGCTTTTATCAGTTTAAATTTCAGTCCCACTGCTATCTCCTTTAATTTTCCCCTATTGAAATAAATGGATTTTTTTTCCCCAGAGAATCTGATGCATTGTTTCCTTGTGCACATCTTAAGGAATTATTTTAACTCGCAATTGCAGTACGTATTGTGATAAGAATATGGAAACTACGCACCAGAAAAAAACATTGGTCATCTGCTTAATGCTGATGAATTTTGCTATTTAAGCACAAAAAAATAGAAAAAACTTTTGATCATCCTCTCTTTTGTACACACCACAACAGTAACAATTCTCACTTGATAATATTTAATTGTCTCAGAATGGGAGCAAAACTAGCATCGCATTTCCATCCTACTATCTGGGAAACTCATTTATAATAACTACCAGTTTTGAAGTGATTTTGAGTCATATAAAATAATGTCCTGTACACTACTGTGAGTGCTGCCCTTTAGCTACTGGTTCATACTTGCCATTATCTATAACCTCAAACAAGAACTAGAAACTTAATGCAGCATGATTAAGAGGAGAGTTATGCTCATGGAGTTAGGAAAGAGCACAATAGGCAAGTCTTACAGATAATAGTTTTATAGCCTACATGATCAAAAGGGCATGTTCTCTGCCGGTGCTACAGGCCTGCAAAATGCTCATTTGGATACTTTACTGGGATTTCTATACAAGAAAAATGACCAGATTCCAGAAGAATTTCCCCTTTCTGTTATTGTTCCACAGGAAGGGAAGGTATAGTCAGTGTAATCCAAGTTATTATGCAAAATATGAGCATTTGGAATATTTAAAAGTCTTGCCTTGACCTTTCCAAAATGGTAATGTAGATTAATGATCCATTTCTTAAGAACATTTTGGTTCCCTGCTGTTGTTAATACCTTGCTGAAGGCTTAAAATGAAAATCTCTTTTCTTACCAGAGCTTTCTTCCCTGTATTATGTGCTCTGCCTTTCTTACTGTTTGCTAGTTGAGGACTGGTCTATAGGGAGAGAAAGAAGAAATAAATCAATTCCATGGAAAAGTGCAAAAATGACAGGGAGACATCAGAATTAAAAAAGGAAAAAAAAAAAAGTTGCCTGAATTTCAGTCTAAAGAGATTGCAAATATTTCCGTTAGGAAATAGCTTCTGTTTTGTCTTGAATACTAATCAGCACCTATCCAGTTTTATTTTGTGATGGTAACCCATTTCAAAGATCTATTTCTATGTGGGCATCACTCCAACCATCATTTGTTTTTTCAAAAGATTCTTACCTAGCCTATCAGAAAAACAGGGGATCTCAGAAATGAGAACCTAGACTCCATACTTGGAGAAACCCCAAAACCTTGCTTTGCAAAATTACATGCCCATACTGAGATTGATACACTACTACAATAACAGTACCTTGAATAACGTGTGTTGTGGGTGTGTCAGACCTAGCAAGATCAGAACCCTATATTGTATATTCGCTGTGACACCATTCACTCCCAGTGTACTTCCTCAGGTAAACAGAAAATCTTACTATGCTTACAACAATTTTTTATTCTATCTTCATTAATTTAATATCACCAAATGGCCAATGTTTTATTCATCTGTCAGAGAAACACATTTTCTGTTCTGTGCCTAAAGCCTGATAACAGGCTAAATGCTCCATGTTTAAGCTTAAAAAGACAACGCTATTAGAAAGACCAAATGGAGTACACTGCATTATTATTACACATTTTTATCATACCGTTTTGCCTGGAGGCTCCAACAGTCTCATCATTTCTTTCTGAATATCCAGAACTCTTTCTATGCCCTGAAATTAAACAATAGTAACCTTCAAAAGCAAGATAAATTATTTCATTTTAGCAGCTTAAATCAGAAGAGAGAGAACACTCACTCTAAATGCAGACCTTAATATAATATTTTTAAAGAAAAAATTAAAGACTTCCTTAACACAATCCCCCCACCCATAAAATGCAGTCAAGTGGCCAACAATAAAGGGTTAGTAGCAGTGGAATGAACAGGAATATTTGATTATGTTGCTGAATGGGACGGCAAGAAAAGTAGTCTCTTCCTCAAAAGGAACCCTTCCCAAATCTAACATGTAAGCAATATCTGGGTCTGTGTAATATCTGAGAAGTGGGAAGATGATGATCACTGTTCACAACTATGACTCCAAGACGTCCTAACTGGAAACTGACAAAACTGAATGTGTTTACCTTCAGAACATTTCCAGAAAGCAGGGAAAAAAAATCACTGTCTTCATTTTAAACAGGGAATGGAGGAACACTCCAATCAAATGAATCCATTGCTTATAACAGGAAACTCTCTTTCCTTTTCAGCTGAGTTAGTAAGTTTAATGCTAACTCCATAAACCACATTTCAGACTTTCTTAAACTGTGCCAGTAAAGGGATACTGAAGGGGGCAGAAGTCAGTCACAGCTGGCAACACACAACGCAAGAGGAATGGCTACATTTTTTGTACTGCAGCGAACAGCTTGCTGCTCTCCCATGAGCACTAGGAGGCATTACGTCTTTGAAAGGTACAGAATTCTCAACCTTATTAAGAGCTCTTGGTGACAATTCTAATATGTTAAAGGAAAAAGAAAGAGAATCGAGCTCAGCTATTTGTTCAGGTCACCAGCACACAAAGTAGAAATCACAGCCCTAATGTAGGCATCTTGTGCAGATACATTCTTTAATGCAACACATGGCTAAAATAAAAGAGGTTGTTCCAGTCTGCCTCATCCATCCTTCTTCCTCATTGAATAGATTTTTTCTGCTTTGTATTCCCTTCTATCATCACAATTTTATTTTTAAAGCTATTCCCAAAGATTTTATGCTTTCTTGTGAATGTTACAAGTTTTGTTTTGTACACTCTATCACTCATCTGATATTATTTATAATCTACCAATGTAAATGCACATTTTAAACAAAATGAAAATCTCTTACTGTTGTGTAATACAATCAATGCACTGATTTTTTCCCTCTTAAATAACACATCCATTTTTAACTTCAAATCTTCACGTATATTCTTTTTAAATCTTCATGTATTTACTTCTTTTAATGTTCCCAGTGTTAGAATTCTGCACTAACATTTGTTAAAACTTTGGCCTTGCAACCAAACAAAAATGAAAAATACAGTTTGTAATGACTATATTGAAAAGATCTATATACTTATGTTCATATAAAATCTATAAAATACATTCATAAAAATGAAAATGAAACAGTACCTGTTTGAGTGATAATTGAACTGGTGGTATAAGTATAATTTCTTTCACTAATTTCAGTTTTGCAGGCAAAATTTTTTCACAGTTCAACAGAGTAACCATTGGGAGTGGCAGAGTCATTTCTTTAGGTGAATCCTGTAATTGGGAGTACCACGTGAAAATAAAAATGTTAAAAACCAGAGTAATTTCTTATATATCTTAATTATGGCACAAGGTTCAAAGACTGCTACAGGCAATGGTCTTAAGGGTTTTCTCTATGATGTGTATTTAATACCACTGTCACAATAGACTACTGGCTTCAGAATTCTAGAATAATTGTAATGACTGGGATAAAATAAAGAAAATTGCAATTGTCACATGTACCTGATCATGTTTCAGCAGTGCAATATGTAAGTACAATGGGATATGGCTAATGGTGGCAGCAGCCTTAGCTATAGCAAGGGACGTCCCCCCAATGGCTAAGCTGCCACAGAGCACTGATTCCCACGGTTCTGCGGGTGGGATCCTTCTCTCTGCAACTGCCACCTTCTTCCCTGCAAGACAGTAATAGCTAAATATTTTCTTGGTTTAAAACGCGTGCTTTATGTATCACAGTTATATGAGTAAATATGATATTGTCATTTCAGTATCTACTCACTGTATTACAAAAGAATCGTTCTTTTTTTCTTAATCTTGTCAGTTGTTTTACACAAAATGACTTTACAAGTAAGCAAAGCATCTGTCCTCACTCTGGTTTCAAATGTATTTCAAATCCATTTCTTTTGCAGATATTTCAAGCACTGAAATATGTATTTTTATTTATCTATGTTTATATGCAGTAATGTGATATAATTTTTCAGGTTCCTTTCATAAGCATGATTTCAGTATTCTTTATCATCCTCCTTGTATGCTCTGCTTTTGCATAAACAACTTGGAAGATCACATTATAACCTGATGCAAAGTACACATACTTGTTTTCTTCTAATAATGAGTATGTAAAAAATTTAGGCCTATTACTGTTGGATTTTCCAATGAGAAAACAGGTCTTTTAAATATTCCATATGCATAGCCTTGTCAAAATTTCAAAATAACCTATCCTCCTTCCAGATAAGTGGAGTAACTTTTGCCAAAACGCTTGAAAACCAGCAGTGCCCACTAACATATTTATTGCCTACAGTGCTTACATGAACACGAACAGTAAGCACCCATCTGAAACCAAAATAAGTGGTCTGATTCTTGAGAACCATATGCATTGGGGGCTTTTTGGTAAATATGACCAACTACTTTGGTTCCTAATGGGAGCGCCATACAAGTTTTGATTTCAACAAAATATAAATACTACAGGATATGACTGATATTTAAATAGGACCTTAATTGGATATGCAGATTAGATTCTACCTCATTTGCATACTACACACAGATTCTATACCTCTTAAATTGAGGATGAAGAGCTACATATGTAAGGCAAGAGTAATCCACGAATGAGCAACTCTTAACAAACTGCAGTGTTCTGCAGAGATCCTTTACACCCATGCTACTTTGTAACCTGCATAAATTACACCACAGATGCTACCCCAGAAAGCACCTGCTACTGGGAGTCACCACCTCTTAGTGGTCTCCTGTAACAAGAAATAGCTTTATTATCATTGGATCCTAATAGTCAGGTATAGATTCTAACAATAACATTACAGTCAAATTCACAATCAAGCACAAAGAAAACACAATCAGTGAAAACAAGTAATATATCTGTATCAACAGAAGCTTGTCTAAAAGTATACAACGTGATGGTATTTGGATAGACCTGACAACTGCAGATGTTACATTTCAGGTCGAAGGTGAATTTACTGTGCACATATCTGACATATTAATTTTGAGGTTTTACTCATAGTATATGACAGCTGAAACTAAACTAGGAAGAAATAATAATTTGCCAAAATTTTCTGCCCTTCCAATAAATAGTAACAAATCTTGTTTTTATTAGGGTAATGCATATATGAAGGTAACATATGGTGCTTTTTTGCTTTGGTGGTGGTTTTTTTTTTTTGGCCATGTATACTTACTGTGTTTCTCTACTCTCACACCATTTTTTCCTTTAGTTGGACTGCTTGCTTATTTCTTTTTACTCTGAATTGCCCATCAGTCCCACCTCATCCCTTTCCTTCTTTCTCTTTTGCTTTTCACCTTATTTCCTCCTTTTCTCGGTGTTAGCAAGAAACTTCCCTTCCTCCCTCTTTCCATTCTTTTCAACTTCTATCTTAATTCTATCTCCATTCTCCTGTTCAGTTCTGTGATTCCCTTTTCTTTCCTTATCTTTTTAATTTTTATTCTTCATTTGCATCCTCCTCCATTCTTATTCCCCTCACTCTGAAAAGTAATAACCTCCTGTCTAAGCCAACTGTAAAACAAAGGCAGAAACTGTTCAACCAATGCAGGTGAATGATTAGAAAACTCTGTATTTTCCCCTGTCTCATTTCTGCAGGAGAACCTGCTGTGATCAGAAAGATTTAGGAGAAAGTAACCAAACCCTCTGAACATAAGACACTGTGTCATGTGTTCGGAAGTATTCAGCGTCCACAGAACATTTCAGAAAGTGTTTTAGCACCTTTGTCAATATCTGTATTGCAGAGGATATTAAAATCAAATAAAGTAAAACCTGGTTTTGCTGTCTTTTTTTCCCCAGGTAGTGCTGTTGCTGATGGAGTGCATGAAGTAAGGGTAAGAGTGGCTTCTGCTGCTTCTTCTTGCTTTTGAATTTCTTTCTTTTCTTCTACTTTTTTTGAGAAGTATTCACTGAGGGAAAGGGCATAAAAATTACTGGCTCAAAGCATTTTTAGACATGAGACAAGTAGACACAGAATGCAGCAGGCTAAAGAATATGCTAAGAGGTGAATTAAGGGCATCTTTGAGTTTCTGCCATAGACTCGTGTGAAGCTGGATAAGTCAATAAATGACATTATTTTTTGGTAGTCACCTGCAGCATTAGTTGAACAAACAGACCCACAACCAAGTATTATAAACCTTAACACATGCTTTTCACATCACACTGGTTTGAAAGTCAGCTCTGAGCTGACAGTCTTAGCGTGAAGGATGTATTTGCTTTGCATGGGTAGTAATGGATCCTGTCGTAACTTCATCACACCCAACAGCCTGGCCCAGGTTGCTAATCCAATAGGCCAGTTGTACACTGCTTATCTAAGTGCCTGCAAGCTCAGAAGTGGATGATTTTCAATTACATGCATGAACTGGAAACTTCCTACATGGGTGGCAGTCACCCAATTCAGGCAAACCAAGTATGTAAGATACATAAAGTAATATAAACAATGCATTAAAATCTTACTTAGATTCACTTCAGTTGGAAGAATTTCTTTCCAATTGAGTCCTTATTCCCTTCATCAAGGTTTCCCCAGAGCTAATGCATGTGGGAAGGCAATTAGGTCTGTTTGCTACAGTCTGTGTTAAGTGTGGCAGCCCTACCGGTACCCCTAGAGCTAAGTGTAGCTCCCCTCAGCAGTGAAGTTGAAAGAAACACTTTCAGGCTACATTACTGCTTCTAGGATGAAGAAAGCCACAATGTTGCCAGGTAGCTCCTCTAACATTACTGTAAAAATACATTCAGGTACATCTGCGATACTTTTAACCTACATCTTTTTTTCTTTTAACAACCACACACATTTCTTTGAATGGCCATTCTTTTTTACTCTGGGATGCTCCCAAGAAGAAATATTTGCATGAAAAAAATAAACATGGATGTTTACTGCAGAAACTGTGTTTCCAAATAAACTAGCTGCCCCAAGTAAAAAGCCTTTTGGATCAGCTTGCTCAGAAAGAAAACTCCATCAAAACCTGAAAATTGTATGTATATACATGTTTTCTGTGGATTAGCTCAATGCAGAAGACAAGACACACAAGCCTTTCGTACCACTTTTGTTCTGCAATGCAATGCACAGAAGTGAACTTGCAATTTGAAAAAACATCCCCACTTAATGAAACTGGCACTGAATGAGTTTCTTAAATGAAGCCTTTAACTCATGAATGTGTTCAGGCATTGTTTTCTTAGAGACCCCTATTTTTGCATCCCATGTATGAAAACTTGTGAAAAAACGATTTTCAAATTGTAATTATGAAACCATCAGGCAATAATATAGTGCAATGTATCTGAGATAGACATTACATCCTGAAAATATATAGAAAAATCATAGTAGGAAACATTGAATATTTAATATATTTTTTTACTTACAATATAAACTAACAGTGTATATTTCAAATGCAATAATTTACATAATATGCAAGACATACCCAAGCATCTTATCAACCTCACACTGGTCAGTAGGCTTCAAGTTTTTTAACATTGTGTTCAGCGATTCATTGACCCATTCCACAGCAGTGTTAACAGAGTCATTTCTTTCTTTCTCATCAGCTTCAGTTGTTTCAGATAAGGGATTTTCAGGTATTTGAGAATGAGAAGACATTACAATAGAACAAATTTTCTGGAAGAAAATGTAAAAAGGCTTAAAACACTCTTTAATTTCCAACTTGGAAATGTCATTTGCTAGACTAAGAATTATATGTCCTCTACATATGTACTCTACAAGTACCTATGTCCAAATCTAATGTTTGCTCCATGTATTTATCTTTTTTCATCCAGCACCTTCTTTCTAGTCTCTTATACTTAGTAATCACAAATGTTATTCAAGTTTCTTGACCTAAATTATAACTACTTAGGCAAAAACCTCCTGGCAGATCTGCTTTACGCATATATTTTGTTATCAGAATAGAATGGGGTAATTTTGAAGACCATACAGTCATTAGGACATCTTCTGTTGAAGCTGTTGGTAGACTTTTACCATGATTCAGCAGCAGTCATTCTTAATGCCATTCCTCATGATCAGTTACATTTTGTCTTACCTAGGTAACGAACTTATCTTTCTGCACTGCTGAAGAAAAATACTTCAGAAAATTCAATGAAACCATCATTTAAAAATATCACAGAGTTGCCTGCATTAATAGTATTAATTTTATATACTGTGTACCTATGAAGTTATATTTAATTCAAGAATGAAGTGAACCATAGTTTAACCAAGGGAAAGTAGAAATAATTACACAATAGCTAGAGTTGCAACGACAGTGTCTAGAATATTTCAGGTTGGGGGAGAGATGGCAATGCACCATCAATTTTGCACTGCAGGTGCTAGATGAATATGTTTGACTTAACCATTGCCCACATCAGCCTATTAGCTTAGTGTAAAAATGTACTTTCATCTTTACTGTGATTTTCACCTGTACTATATTTTTCTGAAACACTGTCATACAAACAGAAATAGAAGGATCTGAAAATAAAGAAAAAAGTAAAAGGAACACGAACTTACAGGGCTAGATATAGAGTGTAAGGAAAAGCTACATGATCACTAAGACCGACAAAAATTTAATATACAAAGATGCACTGTCACATCCCACTAACAAAATAAAAAGTAGTATTGCCTAATTCACAGAAAATAAAGGTTTTATAGTTGCTGCCACTGTCTAACTTTTCACGACTTTTTTTCTAAGTTACAACACTCAACTGTTGAGTTACGGGGTTTCATCTCCTTTCACTAAAGATGACAAATAAAACATTCCTTAGGATGCGAGCAGAATAGTACTTCTCCCTGATACTGAGAGATTTAATAAATGTAATAATTTATTTTTTAATTAAAAGAAATAAAACAGGAAGAAGCAGCTCATACCTTGTCATAGTTTTTAACTGTACAATATATTTCCACTTCTAATGTTGGCTGACCAACTCCATCAAGAACTTTTCTTCCAACTAATTTGCATATTACTGGAGCTTTTGAAAATTTAGAAAAGTAGTTAGCCTTAAATGAAAGAGAAAGAACTTTATTAAAGTCAATTTCTATGCAAAATGCTTTTGTTCCATTAAATATATTTCAATCAAATCCACCATTGAGCAAATCCATTTATATGTTCCAGGGTTCAAAATACTTCTGTTACACTGCACATTTACTTCTATATTATTTGCTTAAGAATGAGATTCCAGGGAACAGATCCAATTCCTATCTGAGCATGGTAGTCCAAAGCCACATGTGAAATGCTACACATAAAATTTTGTATGTGCTGCAGACAGGGAAAAACAAAAAGTATTTTCAAAATATACTCCTTGCTTACAGAAAGTACTTAATGTCCCAGATATCTAATAATGTTTCAAGGTTGCTTCATCAAATATATGTACAGTTGCTCATGTGTCTCAGCACTCAACCAATGCAGCATTAAAGATCTTAATAGCAGAAGATTAATTTGGAAGGAGAGAAGCTTGTCAGCAAGCTTCTCAGTAACAATGATAAGCACTCCTCTCTTACAGAACATGCTTGCTGTAAAGATATTTACCGCAATGACCAAACTCTCCTGACTAGAAATGTTGCTTTTGTTGGACAGAACTGAGCTAAGACTAGCACAAATTTCAGGAGTTGCAGGTATGCCACATTTAGTAACAAGACACAAGACAACTGATGCAGCTAGGGGTCACTACTCCATGGGAAATCTGGGGGTTTACGTTAGCAAGCTTTGACCCCTGTGAAACAGGTGAAAAGCTAGACTTCTGGCAGGCAGAGTTCTCGTACTTCTTCCAACACAGTCTTTAACAGGCCTGTTGAACTGTCATCATTCAACTATAAGAATATATTTGGGGGTCTGTATTTAATAAACACTGATGTTGCTTTAAAAAAAGGATTAAGGTGCTGCCTAAGGGTTACTACATATTCCCCTACTAGTTTCATTCTTTAGTCTGGTATCAGAGATGGTCACCAAACAATGACTTACCAAATGGGAAAACTAGGAAACACTTACAGCTAGCTACATAGAGAAGGAACATCGAACACCAAGCAAATCAAGAACAGTTCTAGTCCCAACTGGTGATGGCAAAACACTTGGGAGATGGGGAATGATGTAATATGTAATGAAATGTTTCATTTCCACAGCCACTTTCACATCAAAGAATGTACTAGATATTTTATTCCCGCCCCCCCCCTCCCCCCAAAAGTTGCTCACTATTGGTGTCGGCAATTCTGGTATCACCACTAATAGAGGTTTCATTAGGACTCCTGTCTACAGTATTTTCCCAACTGGGATCAGATAAGGTCTGAATCCTTTCCACTTCCATGAGGCCCATTTGCTGTTAAGGAGCAGCTGCAGTGTGAATAGCACTGTCTCTTGTTGCCACTGGGCTGACACATCACCATGCTGAACAGCAGTTTTGTAAGGGACATCCATCTGTGCCCTCCGAAGGCAACATACCTTGGTTTTGTGTCCAGACAAGCAACCAGCACAGAACAAAAAGCCCTGCCGCTGCGGGAATGTATCTGGCCCAGTGTCAAAAGTGCCACTGGCCACGAACACAAAACCATGGCGATCCTTGCCGGAGTCAGCGAGAATTTATTTAACTGTAACCACAGAGACGTCAAGCTCTTCGCATCAGTCTGTGTGAGGTTTGTCAGACCCTCGGGGCGAGCAGGCGGCGGTGGGCGGGCAGTACCGCACCGGCCTGCGGGCACGCCCGGAAGCTGAGGGGGCTGCGGGGCGTCCACGGGCGCCTGGGGAGCGCCACACGGCCACCTCCCCCCCACCGCTGTTCCTCGGCCCTGAGGCGGCGCCAGGAAGGTCCCTGCCCGCCGAGGGGAGCCCCCTCCGGCCCCTATCCCCCCGCCGGGGGGCAGCGGTCCCTCAGCCCGGCGCTGCGGGGTCTCCCTCAGGAGGAGCCGGGGCGGCCGTCCGCGGGCTGCCCCCCCTCCCCACGCTACCAGCTCCCCGTAGAGATCCGCGGGGCGCAGGGGGAAGAGGGCGTTGAGCGCGTCCTCCACCCGCTGTTGTACTCGGTGGCCTCGGTAGTACTCCACCGCCTCCTGCCGCAGCTCCCGGAGCCGCTGCCGCTCCTCCTGCTGCCGCCGCCCGCCGGCCTCCATCGCGGGGCCGAGGGGGCTGCGGGTCCGGGCCGGCGGCTGGGCAATGGCGGCCGCCCGCGCTCTCGCGAGAGCCGCCCCTCCCGCGCCCAGCCCCGCCGGTGCCTCAGGGCGGGAGATCCGTCCCCTCAGGGCGCCGCCGGTCCCTCGGGGTGCCAGAGCTCCCCGGTAAATGGCGCTTTGCTCGCACGGAGCCGCTAAGGGACACCCTGCCCGCGCTGCGCTGCGGCGCCGGGAGCGGCTGGGGCGCGGCGGGGCGGTTTGCTTCGGTTTTCTTAGTGCCGTGAGGCGCTGGTGCTTCCCTTAGAGGCTGGTTATGGGCTTCCAAGTCAGAACGCCTCGGGCAGGTACTCTTTAGTTTTAAAAGTCTCTGAACAACAAAATTGTGTAAGATGATCGTCCTGAAAGAGAGACAGATTATGGTTTGCGAAATGTCTAGTGAGGATAATGCTGCAAAATGCCCCAGTAGCTCTACTTCTGGGTTCAAAAGCCCTTTACTTTCAATGAAAAGAAACGCTTCGCAACCTAAATGATCATTTTTAGCCTGCAATTTCCTACAAAAACTTTCACTTTGTTACACTGTTCACTGGTAATTTTGTTGAAGTAACTGAAAATGGAGATACTTAAAAAGCTGTTAGCTGCACACTTCCTCAGCTCTAAAATCAATATGTGTAGACCTTTGCTCATTGTGTGTGCACGTCTCAAGGCAGGGTGATAATGAAGAAAAATCCCTACTGAATCATTTTCTGTTCCTTTCACATCCTTCAGAAACCGTACGGTACCCGTCCAGAGAGTTAAACCCTCTGTATTTGAAAGCCGTTTCCTCGGAAGAAGTTTCTGAAGTGGCGCTAACCCGTCCCTTGCGGGGGGCGGGTACCTCGTTGGGTTTTCTCGGCCCGGGCTGCTCCGGTGGGCACGGTCGTGCTCGGGGGGCTTGCAGGGTCGGTGGGCTGGTGGCAGCAGTGGAGCAGTCCCAGGTCTGTGCTGTGGGCATGTGCTTGGCTCAGGAGGCTCCAGTTTCAATCCTCCTGGAAGAACAAGCTTCTGGACGTAGAGGTGCTGGTGTACGCTAGCTAACACAAGCCGGTGCGAGAGCTGTACCTTCTGATAAGTTTCCAATGCCTCTAAGTCAGTTTCCCACCTTCTGCCTTGAAAAGGGCTCTAAATAAGATGCACCGTGGAGAAACAGCTTCATGTATTGCTCTGTGGATATTGATCAGTCTTCTGGGGAAAGAAACTCATCAGCTTTACCTTTAGGAAAGAAGCAATGAGTTGAAGAAGACTGATACTCATATAATAACTTTGCACTCCTTTTTTTTTTTTTTTTTTTTTTTTATATATATATATATATAAACTGTTTGAAATGCTAGTGAGGATTCCTCTCAAGTATTTTATCTCTTTGGTTCATGATCAAGTGAATGTTACATGAATTATCTGTATGGCCACATAATTTCCATTAACAGGAATAGTAATTGTAAGCATGTAGAAAGAGGATGGCTTATCCTATGATAGTTAACTGATTAAGGTTAGGATACTGCAAGCCACTTCACACCATTGGTGAACTCTCTGCAACCCCATTATCTTCATTAGGCTTGTGTGGGTGTAATTAATTGGTGTTTAGTTAACAGTTGTGTTGAATTAAAAGAATTCAGTTCTATTTCTCTTAGTTTTATTGCCCCATGGTGCTAACAGGCTAAGGCGTAATTAAAAACTTTCTTAATCAAGATGTATGTAGCAAGCCCCAAGGAACAAACCTAGTGAGGAAATGCCTGTGATGGGTGTGACTCTGGCCTTTGAGAAATGACCAGGTACAGATTATGCCCTACAGTAGTTCTTTTGTTGTTTTTAAACAATGAAGATGCTTCACTTACATTAAAATGTACAAAACCATCTGTATAAGCTTGCAATTATCACTTTCCTAGGGGTGTTCTGTAACACTGTGTTTTGATGTTTTCTCAGAAAATTTTGTCCTCAAATCTTTCAGATCATGTAGTATTTTGGGTGGATAGAGAAATGGGTCTTCTGTTTCTATCAAAAGCAGCTGTACATATCTTTTTTCCACCTCTTGCCTTTTCTATAACTTTTCTGCCAGGAAATAAATTATGATCAGCTATTCCTCACTGATGATGTATTTTTTTGTGTGTGTTCTTTTTTTCACAAGATGCTTTATATCTCACTTGAGTATTTATATGCGGTGCTAATTTTGGGCACTCTAAAAACAAGTATAATACAAGTATAATTAAATGTTGCATTAAGGATTTTGCTTTTTTCTGTTCTAAAATGTCACTTTAAAGATATAAACTTGACCCTTAAATCAATTAAGATCATGGTGTCACTGCCATCTGTGTTCTTGTAGGATTTCACAGAAGAGTAATGTGTGCTCATTCCACTGACAGGGTCTTCTTTGAAGTCAGGTCTGGGTACATAGAAACTACATGACATTTCTAATAAAATCACAATTGCTTTTTTTGTTGGTGGTAAAAATACTCTTGTGTGTTACTGTTTTTGAGGCATTTTAATTTCCTAAATAAGAAAGGCTTTTGCTGATTTTTTTCTTTTTACACCTAAAATGCTTCTGTAGTGTTTCTTTTAATTCTTTATATTCTGTATTCTATGAACGATAAGCTCAGTAACAAAGCTAAATATAACTTTATGCACAAGGGTAAACAAAAGCTTTGGTATATAACATTTAGATCGGGCTTTGAGTATAGATACAAAACTCCCAAGAACTTGAGTAGTATATATACTGGATATGGAAATTTCTAATAAGTGTTTAGCTCTTCTTTTTTTTTTTCTTTTTTTTCTTTTTCCTCTAGTATTATTGTTTTAATTTCCAGAGTACTCATATAAGAGTTCAATTGCCTTGAGTAATTATTCTCCGCTCCAATGGTTGCTTCAAGTTGACTGGGTTTTATTACTAATTTCTTTCTAAAGTTTGAGGATTCTTCCTGTGCGTCTGTTCAGCTCCTGCTGTGTGACGGTGAGCCTAGTCTTCTCCAAAGGAACCTGTTGAACTAAAGTGTGAGACCTGATAGGGTTTGATTTATCATTCTAACTCTAAAGGTGATTTGGCATGCACAGTATTTAAAGACAAGTTTTTGAGCTGATTTTTGAGTTTACAGAAGATTGTCCTCAAATTTCTATGATATAATTGGTTTTTGTAGTGTGTAGATTTTTTTAATGTAACGCATAGATTATTGATGGATGCAAGGTTTAGTCTGGGATATCAGGAGTTTACTATATGATTTGTGTGTGCGTTTTGAAGTAACCGTTAGGAACTTTAAGGCATTATTGAAGCCTACCTAGCTCAGGGACCCTGACATGATGGATTATAGGGACTTTTGTCAGCATATCAATATCATACTCTGAAATGTTAATACACTTACAAGTATGTACACAGTCTGAATGTTATCAAGGCTCTGTGAAATTCACATTAAATATTTTCCATGACATGAAAATAAAAATGTGTGCTTATGCATCAGTTGCTGCATATGAGGTATTGGTATAATTTCAAAGATACGTGGCAATGTAGCCATAATAAAATTGCAATTTATACAAGCCAGCAATCAAACTCAGAGATGACCTTAAAGATCATCTAGTTTACACTTAAGTTTTCTAGTTCTGAGGCTGGGCAACTACTGCTAAAGAAAAACTTAATTTTACATAGATCAGAAGAATTTTTTCTTATTCATCCATCTCTTTTTTTATGGTCTGAATGATTTTCTTAATATTTTAGTCTGAACCTGCAGTTCAAACACCAGGCAGAAAACGTAATGTATTAGTTAGAAGGGAATCACTCTTTTTGACTTTTCTGACCTGTGTGTTGAAATGAGATACCTTTCTGAAAAGAATTATTTTATATCCTTTTTAAAGGTTCTGAGCACTAAAGCATCTTTTTTTTTTTTTTTTTTGTAAATGTTTCCATTCATTACTCTTACTATAAGGAACTTTGCAAAAGATATTTTTGAACCCAAATTTTTTTAGCTTCACCCTTCAGGCTATGCATCTTCCTCTTTCCTTTTATATTTGCTTAGAAACCCCTTAAATTTGCTGAACTATTTGAGAAGCAGTACTTGCAGTTCCAAATACAGAAACTTTTGGGGTGGTTGGAAACAATCTGTGGGTTGTCTGTTACTGGTTAGGAGATCAAAAGCTTACATGACTGAGAAGTGAAACCTGACTAGTGCAGATGAACTGGTGGTGATCTCTGGGATACATGAAAAATAAAGTTTGAAATCGGAGTAACTTACAAGTATGTAATAGTTGAAGTGAATATCATGAGTGAGAAATCATTTTAATTGAGTTCTCAAGTCCTCTAACTTGCCAACAGATTGTAAGACAAGCCTTTCTGTTTCTTTCTAGGAAAAGTGAAGCTGGTAGCAGAGAGGTTTAAGGAATTTTTTTTTAAAAAAGGGTAATTTTTGTGTTACTACTGAGAATTGGGGTTTTCCTGTGATGATTTTTTTGCTTAAACACATATTTTTGCAACAAACTGAGTAAGGAAGAAAAGGGCAAATGGCATTTTTTCTTCCCCATGGTATCTCTCCTGATTTTTGCAACCTTAATCACTTGGGGCATGTCTTGAACTTTTAACCTTCTTTCCCCAGCACTGATGCTGTGAATAATAGACTCTCCTGCTTGACACATAACTAGATTGCAGTTCAAAGTGGATGTCACAAACACTATTGCACCATCTGGAGCAAAAGCTTGACTATCATTTTGGGATAAGCCCATAAGATCATACGAATATATAACTGACTTAATTTTTTCCATTGCACTAATTTAGGTTTCATTAATTCAAAAAGATGGTGTTCTTTTTTCAAAAATCTTGCCTCCTGTTGCCAGTATTTTTTGCATACCCCCCCCCAAATTTTCAGATATTTTATGAAAGTTATATTACATTTATAAACATTTTGATCCTACTTTTTGCTATAAACAAGATTTAAATAGTTTCCTTGAGACTAAGGAAATGCTGCATGAATTATGTAGATAACAATGGAAGTAGAGGAAAATAGATAATTTTATCTTTAATAGTTTCCTTCTGTTCAAGACTCAGTTTAAAAAATGAGTGAAAATAAAAGGAAAAGGAAGTACTGCTCCTATTCTTAAAAAAATATGCACATTTTGAAACTAGATGTGATTGTAAACTGAAAAGCTTTTCAGAGTATGACTTCCGAAGAATACATAATATTTGTGGTTTCATATAAGATACTCAGCCATACATTTGAATAACATCCAGCTGATTCAATGAAATATACCGTACTTTGTAAAAAACCAGTCTGTTGACTGGCATTACTGCTTGGGTGCGTGTTCATCCACAAAATACTGTTTTTATAAATTCTGTGTATTGATAAAATTTTATTAAAAGCTAGTGTGTCTTGTCTGAAAGCAGCAGATTTTGAGTGAGCTTGAATACCTTTGACTTCCATTGAAAGTCGATGAGACTTGTAAATCCATAGCATTTCTTTCAGAATGGCTTGAAATTTAAAGAGTTCTATGAACATGAAGTCAGTCTGGTGCGTTTGCAGTGTTTTGGAAAAATATGATGGAGAAATAGTCAGGGATGGTGCATTTGCACAGAGAAGATTAGTTCAGATCTCAGATAGCCCTATTTTCTAAAATTAAGCAGTGGCTGATACAGGCATAGTGACATTTTCTAATACAAAACCTCCCTTCATTTTCTTCTGTAAACATTGATAAACATGTTTTAAGAATCAAATACATATGGGCAAAAGTAGAAATATTCTACTTCTGAACATGACTTGGTTTTGGAAAATATTTTTGGTGCTACAGAATGATCAAGTACTATACCAAATAAATAAGGTAATTAACATGATAATGTTTAGAAGAAAATGCTGTTTAATATTAACCCAATATTTCAGTTTCCTAGAGCACAAGGGTACAGCTCTCAAACGAGTTTTCACAAAACTTGATCTTTCTTTCTTGAAGCTATATTATGATGTAAATTACAGAATCATGATCATTTAGGTTGGAAGGGGCCTCCCGAGATCATCTACTCTATCTCCCCTGTTCAGGCAGGGTCAGCTCATGCGGGTTGCCCAGGACCATGTGTCCGGTCAGGTTTTGAGTATCTTCCCAGAGAGAGACTCCATAACCTTTCTGGGCCACCTGCTCCAGTGTTTGACCACACTCAGAACAAAAATTGTATTCTCATCTTACACTGAGTGTGCTATTTTTAAATTTGTGCTGCCTGCCTCTTGTTTTGCCAGTGGGCGCTACTGAGAGCCGTCTGCCTTCCTCCTCTTCATTCCCTCCCATGTGGTTTTTTACACATTGATGAGAGCCCCCTGAGCCTTCTCTTCTCTGGGCTGAAGAGCTCCAGCAGTCTCAGCTTCTTCTATTATGAAAGATACTCCAGTTCCTTAATCATCTTTGTGTCCTGTGCAGGACTTACTCCAGTAATTGCATTAATTGCACTGATGGAATTGCATAACGGTGTTTGGTTATGGTGTATTTGACGATGTTAGTGTAAGAAAGATTATGGTTTGACGGACCATAACTGGAATTGTGATTAAGATTAGAATTCAGTGTCAGACTCTAGATTTCTGTCAGGATTTGTATATTTATAAAAAACCATGCATGGTATCCACTGAAAATACTCACTGTATATTGCACTGATAAGAATGTACCTTTACCCATGATACGGGACTGTTGCTTGCTAGTCTCTATTTCTTACAGGTAGCTAATGAAAGCAAGGTGAGGGGAGGAACTGTTAGAAAGTTTTTTTTTGTCAGAAAACCCTCTAGAAGTGGAGCAAGATAGCGCATCTGCAATTGTGTGTTTTGTGAAGCAGTGAGGGCAGTATGTAAAACACATCAGGCTCCAACCAGAAAGCAATCAGTATACCTTATATGTCCAAACATCCATCGTAAAACTCACCACTTTTCTCAGCAAAGAAGGAGAATGTATTATTGTCAGGTGCTGATGCCTAGTGATCAATCCGAGAGTAGTACCAAAGGTACACGTCTGTATGTGTCAGAGTGTAAAATGTTTACATTTTTTGACTGTGCCAGTTTATTAATTCTCGGTTACCTGCTCCATTCACATGGAGGGAAGCAGTCCATCACACATAACCTAGAACATGCTGGCAGTGCAAGCAGTGTATAAATAAATAACAATGAAATTATTTTGAGAAGTGTTTACTATCACTCTGTTTTAAAGTTAAATGGTATCCTAGCACTTACAAGCTTAAACCCACAAAGGACTATCGGGTCATCTACTCTTGACCTCCGGTGTATGCCAAGCACTGCATTGTTTTTTGCATATGATCTACAAGTTGAAAGGTTTTTAGGTTTTAACTTGAGATGAATTGCTGCCTGCTTGCAGCAAAATATCCTAATAAAGAGCAGAGCTCCCAATTTGCAATTTTGTATTTTAATTCTACCCATATTCTGCGAGCATTGAATATTAACAAGCAAGAAAAAGAGCACAGGAACATCTTAAATTCCTTGGCTACTTGTCAGAAGATAGTAGAGCTTTTCTTTTGTGTTTCCTACTTATAAATGGTCATTTTTTTTAGGACTGCCATGAAGTGTTTGTGAAACTGCTGCAGTAGTCTGCTCTGTAATGGGAGTTCATTCAAAGGCCATGTTGTTTCAGGACAAGCATCAGTAGCAATTACCACTTGCAGCTTTTCTCTAGAAGTGTGAGTTTCTGTCAAGGGCTCCAGAGTCAGACTGCTAGCCTAAGCTTCAGACACAAAGAGAGATCAGTTATTCTCAGTTTCACATGTCACATTCTTGATGTTGAAGTTTTAAATGGAATTGCCACTTTATTTTTGACAAACAAGTTGTGGGACTGTCTGTTTGAAAAAATTGAGCCTATTGCAATTATTGAGTTTTCAAACTATACTTGTGAAAAGAGTAAGAGGAAATGATCTTTTGCATCTGCTGAATCCTTTTACTTCACTGCTGTAAAACATATCATCCAGCAAAAGCTTTAAAGTAATTCTGAGTAAGTTATATAATGGACTTTAGAAGTCACTGCTTAGTTTAACTGGATACTTATACTACAATTCATTTAGACTATCAGGGAGCAAGCCCTACCACATATAGCTCCATATAATATAACATAATTGTGGAATTAGCTCTAAAACAGTAGTTCAGTTTGTGAAATATTCAGTGTGTAAACAGGTTGTGCATCTGGTTCTCTGCTTAATGTAGTTATGCTAGTGCAAGCCTTGTTCAATTATATTGCAGGATTGGAGCCTGGATCTCTCCAGATATCAGTCACATTGATTTGAGTGCTTGTAATCTGGTGATATTACATTAAACAACCATCCTGTAGTTGCCTGTGTTGAAGTTCTTTACCAAAGAATAAAGAATTTCCCTCCAGTGATTTCTCAGCAACTCAGTATATGAAAAGCTTGTAGTGATCCAATTGCTGATCCAGCTTTCCATCCTTTTTGCAAAACTCTTAAGAAGCTTGAAAAGCTCTTTATTCTTTATGGAATTTATGGTAAAAACCCCTGATGTTTCTGACTTTGTGATGATGTATTATTGGTGACAGTGCATATGTAGTATAGAAAAAATGTGATTTGGAAAAATATGAAGGATGAGGTTTTGTGCGGTTCTTCTAATTTTGCTCTGAGTAAATTTTTAGAAGTGTGGATTTTTTCCTGCTTATTTGTATTGTCATTCAAATAAATGGAGATCTTGATTTCATATGGAATCTTTAGAGCCTACGTACTTTAGTGATAAAAAGCATAATGTCTTTGGGTGCACTCCTGGTTGTTCGTTGGTGTGTAACATCACGTTTGTTAGAAGTGACAGCGTGTGTTTCACATGAAGAAATGAATTAGATACTGGCCCAAACTGTTTCCATTATTTTAATTGTACCTAGAAACAGAGTCTGATATTTACATGACCTTTTATGGTTTAGTGTTCTTCTGTCAGCTATCACTTCATAAAGCTACAGAGCAGAGCTACACAGGACATTGTCTTGTTTGAGGATTTGGCAAGTCACTGTCGCTAGCAGGTGAACTAAATCAGAATGGCATTAGACTCAGCGCTATTCAGCAACTCCACCCACTTTGTCAAGCCATTCCAGGCTTTCCCTCAGCATCTTCTGTATGCAGACAATATTTTAAGATCAAAGAGAAATCACATTTGTTTTGGTTTCTAAGAAATGGAGTAAGAAGCAGGGAAAATGCAAAACAGGTGATTATATAGCATTTTCTTCCAAAGCTGAAGTAAATGACATACAAATCCAAAGTAAATGAGAGAAATACTTCCTTACATTAATTGCTGGGAGCATGATTATCTTGTTTAGTTGCTTAAAAAAGCAATGAAAATACAAAATGCTGAAAATGGTGCTTATAAAGCAAGATCATCCAGGAGAGCTGGCCACTGCAAACTTGCTGTATATACAGAGATACATCCATACACAGGAGCTGCTTCTTTTTTGCCTCCTTGTTCTTGAACTTCACTAAGAGCTTTCAATTGCTCTGACATTTTCAGCCAAGGATGTAATAGTTGTTGCTGAGCAGTATTCTACAGGCAATTATCTTATCTGATCGTTGGAGCAATCCCCACTAGAAAGGAACCAATACGATCAAGTTAAATCATTGCAGAAAGAAAAAAAAAAAAAAGGCAAAAGAGGGAGGAACAAACAAAGGGAAAAGGGGCTCATCTCATTAATGGGTGCCTGTGCTGCAGGGTTCAGAACAGCGGCCGACGAAGTTAGCCTGTAAAACAAAGCTGTGGAGTTGCCTCCTGTAGCTGTGGCAGGTCTGAATCCCTTCTTCCAGAGCCTGTTGTGGCCATAGTACAAGGCACCTGCAGAAAATGTGCCGAAACTAGGCATGGAGCATGAACTTTTCAATAATCTGTCACCTCTCTCCCTTCACCCACCCCTCTAGTTCCTAGCAGGAGAGGAGAAGCCATAATAAAGAACTAGACTGGAAAATAGTCATGAGGTGGGAAAAGGGGTCAGAGATAGACACCTTACTGTTACCAGCTTTCCGAGCTTTTTATGATTCAACTTTTTTGGCGATTCCTAAAGAGCATTTATTCATTTTACTAACACTCCTTTAAGTTAACGACCTTTAAAAAACCTGCATCATTGGGATGGGCATGTGACCATGTGAATATTGTTGGCAAATACATATTTTTTAATATTTATATCTTCTTATTTCTGCTCTAGAAAGAAATATATGGATTTTGGTTTTGTTAATTCACTGGTAAACTATGATTTGAATAGCACCAAAATTAGCTGCTTGCTTGCTCTCAGAGATGAGTCAGAAGATCAAGCCAGGCTTCCCACATGGATTTCTAGACTTGGTATTGTACTTTAAAAATCTATATTTAGAAGCCCATATTGCTTTACTGTTTCTAAAGTGTCTTAGAATGCTAGTTGTCTTTGAAAAGAGAATGAAAGTACTTGTTTTGTGTACATACACACCCACCCAAAGACAGTAAGGACATATGTGACATAATCCATAGATCCCAAAGCATTTACAAAGGAGAAGGTTTTACCCATCCTGTGAACAGACAGTCCTTGTGAGTGTGAGCATATTCATGTGTACCATGTATGTCTGTAACATTCTTTTTGTTTTCTCTGCATGTACAAATCTTGTTGTTGTGTATGAATGTTATTATTAATGCAGGGTTCTGATCAGGCCTTTTTGTACTAGGCATAGCACAAACACAAGACAGAAGTTTCCTAAAGAGAAACTGAACAGCTTAACAGTGGTTGCATCTGTACTGTGGGGTA
This sequence comes from Falco naumanni, assembly GCF_017639655.2. NCBI lineage: Eukaryota > Metazoa > Chordata > Aves > Falconiformes > Falconidae > Falco > Falco naumanni. Next base: position 17,098,644 of record NC_054062.1, read on the forward strand.
GAGGTATGTCCTGGTGTAGCCTTATTCTGGGTTTTTGGATACAACCTTTGCTGCATCTCAGTCACAGAATGGGAGATTTTTGAGGCATCTGATGTAGTCTGAGGAGATGGTCTTTTGGGTTTCCATCAGGTGATGTATAGAAATGCAGTGCTTCTCCATTTGTACTGAGGTCAGAGATGAAGGGGAAGGTTGGCTTTTTTTAAACAAACTGAACAAATAGGAGTAAAGTTCACAGCCAAGGGTTTTTTTAATCCTGATATGGCATTTATGGGGCTTAGAAACAGTTAGGGACCAGAACCTCTGGATATGCCAATGTTTGAGAAAATTAAAATACTGTTATTTTGGTTTCTAATATGTGGATTTGAGACTTCCATTGGCTGCAGAGCAAGTCTAATAACTTAGGCTTTGAACCAACACCTTCAGCACCTTCATCCCAAGTACCTTATGTGGAAGATCTCTTTTAATCTCTTATCTTTGTACTTTACTTTAGAAGGTATAAGTGAGAGTCCATGCAGCTACAATGTAATGGAACCATTTCTTAAGAAATGAAAAAATCTTTTCTTTGGTGGAACAAAAGTGTTGCTGGCAACATATGGCTGTTATAGACTGGGGAAGCAAATTCCAAAACCTAAGATAATATATACAGTCTTTATATGGCCTAAGGAAACAGCCCCGGTGCGAAGTTTTGTTGGAGGAAGAGGGAGCTAATGGGTTCAAAAGAAATAAAAGGAGCATGGATCAGGGCATGTACATGGGAAGCAGACATAAAATATCTGGGGACGCTTCCAAGTCCTGTTCAAAGGAACTTAATAAAGTTCTTTATTAAAAAAGTATGTTTGCAATTATTTCATTTTCTTGTGTCTCTTATTTCCAAAGATAAGATTTGTTCCAGTATTGATAAATTACAGAAACTCTTTAGTTAAAGAACCTGCAGAAAAAATTGAGGACTAATAAACTATCTCAAGGCTGTACATTCTTCTGTATGAATAAATAACTTTTCACACATAAGTTGCTGCCAGTGAAGTCTGAACTAAGGTGGGCTGCTAATATGTGAGTGTGGGTTTTTTTTATAATCTTCTGTCAAAAGCAATGTGCAATGATTAAAAAAAAAATGACAGGGAAAGAAAAGGACAGTGTACTCATAGACATTCATTCTTTTACATTGCTGTAGCTTTTGATAGCTCCGGCAAAGGGTTGCGGTCTTACTGGATTAGGTACCAATTCTTGGATGTAACAGAAAAGAACAAAAATACAATGAATACACTTAGAACAATCAGGTGAATATGTGATTGTGTATCTGTTCCAGTGTGGGTTATGCGTACTTTCCCTTTCAGATGTCCCCTTAGGCATGTTGCAGGTAAGATTGCATTTAGTTGTTTGTTCACTCACCAATACACTCCCCAAAAGGCAAGAGTTTGTGTCTGATTGTTTAAGACCTTGCTTCTGCTTTGAACATGTCTAGCTCCCTTGGAAAAACATTCTCTACATCCCCATCCCCCTTTAGAGAAAACAAGTGAACTATTCATGCAAAAAAGTGTGTGTGTGGTTGGGAGAGTGGGGGGGCGTGCAGAGCCACCGACAATCCCTATTGAAATGCATTGGCTGTTCATTTACATTCACACTTTTTTTAATAAAAATGTTAACTAATGATGTTAAATGCTTTGCCAAAGGTCCTGGCGGGTCAGTTGCCGAAGTGCCATTTCTGCCTAATTAGGGCTCTTGTGGCAGCCCAGGGGCCTCCTGATGCAGTGGGTGACAAGCCGGGAGCTGACAGCTTCAATCGGTTCCAACAGGAAGGTTGGGCTGGTCATGTTTTCTAACTCAGCCAGGTGTTAGCTGAATGTGGGGGGGGTCTTGGCCAGACCTGAGCATTTGTTTGATCTTCCTTTCTTTCACTTGCTCTATTTTGAGCTCTTCCCTTTGCCTGTCCCATCTTGTGTCAAGGTCAAGAATGAGCTTGACTAAATCAGCAATTTCATTTATCTCTGGGAGATCATTAGCAATCCTTCTCCCTTTCCTCCCCAAATAAACCTTAGGCACTGGTGCAGAAACAGCACTGGTTCTAGAAACCAGGCACTGGGCAGTCACAGATATGAAAAGGAGAAAGAGTAAATGCAGATCATTCCATAAATAAAATCTTTTCTACTTCTCAGTTGCAAACCTGTTCCTTATTATTTTTGTATATTAAATATCTCCATCAAAACAACCTGAGTAACCCTCAAAAACATAAAGTGCTTCCACAACCACAAAAAAAGCTTAGGATATGTTCAAAATTTTATTTTATCACTACTGTAGTAGTAGTATTTTCTTAAACACAACAAGAAAACCAGAATAAATAAAGTTTTCCTTTGACCTCACCTCTTTCTAAGTAGCACACTGGCCATGTTCATATATGGCTACACGCTTGTGATAGTTTGCCAATTTCAGGTATCTTGACAGCTGACAACTGTAAAATCAGATCATCAATGTATTGGGAATTGGCTTTTTTAAAATGGGTATTTTCACTTGGCTTATCAATAGCAATTTGACTTCAGCTGAGTTATGCTAGTTTGTGTTAGCTGAGAAAATAGCCCTTAAAACATAAACACAGTGCTGACCTTTGTATAGATAACTTAGAATTTCAAGATGCTTTGCCAAGCAATATCACAAAGCATTAGACTGATCAAGGTTGAAATAATTTACTAGATTTCTTCAGTCTAAGATTAATCTAACTTTCAGAAGATTTTCTGTTTTTCAGATCTTGCAACTAGATTGCAGACTCCTCAGTTTAAGCTGATGAATTTAACTGTCCCCTATTTACATAAAAGTCACTATGTGCAGGAATGGCTGTAGCCTTTATGGAAGGAAGCCACTGCTGAAGTAAAAGGTAGCAGTTGGATAATAACAGACAACTGCTTGATAATACTCAATAATATTAAGAACAGGAAACAATAAAGGAAATTCTATCACTTGATAGCTGTAGTCATAATGTAATGATAGGGTGTGTTGTTTTTTTTTAAATAGGAAGACTATAATAGGAAACGGTTGCATCCTTTCTTGTTAATGATGTTAAGCTCTCTTAAATTTTTTATTATTATTTGCCCTTATCTCTGATCCAAAAGACAACCCCAAAGACATTCTGCTCTGGAGAAAACAAATATTCTTCTGTTGCATTCAACAAAATTGTATCTTTGAAACAGTAGAAAATTGGAACTGACAGCTGAGATGCTATTAATACTTCATGAGAGCAAGAACAATTGAAGTTAATTCCATTCCAATATTTTAATTTAATGAAAATTAATTTTCAGTGAGGACAACTAGCAGCAAGACATTCCAAATAGGGAGACCTAAAAGTTGTGTTGCATAGTTTATTACACCAATATTCAAAAGTTATTAATATTGAAATAGGAAAGTAATGGTGGGACATGCATTTCTTTCAGGAGAAAACTTAACTAGAAAAGATAATGAATCACATTAGTCAATATCTTGATTGATCTACTTTCTGGCTCTGTAGTGTACATCTAATTTTCATTACATTGTCATAAAAAGAACTTGGCATGCAGAAAAGTTACTGGCTAGGTGGCAAGCCCACAGGGTTATTTCCAGATGGGATGTTTTTTTCTTTTGATGGGATTTTTTTTTTAAAGTAGTTTTCCTTGTTTTATGAATGTAGAGCTGTTTCGTTGATACTTGGAGTCAAAGAGTGTGCAACAGAATGCTTGCTGTTTCTGTGTTCCTAATTTCCTGCAGTCTAAAGGAATTTTAGTCTTTTAGTTGACTGCTTTTGGAAAGCTGGTGACAATGACAGTACACATACTTTTTGTCAGATAGGTCCAATGGGAGCATTATGATTATGCAAATGTGCACTGGCAATACAAAAAATACCAATTACCAATTTGATAATACCAAATCAGAATTTTCTGTATTCTGTCTTCACATGTAGTTTGACTTGGTGTCTACTGTCATAAAATACACAGACCCTCAGCAGGTTTCAGAAATACATGTATGTCTGAGAGTAGTTAACTGGTTTCTGTTGCATGCTGAAAAATTTTATCTGCTGTTCTTGTTATAACCTACTAATCGGTTACTGAAAAAAAAAAAAAGTACATATCAAACATAAATTTTTAACATCTTAAAGAGCAGCTCCTGGAAAGGTGAAGCTGTGATGAGAAATTATTCCAATTACGAGAACAGTTGTAAAAAGCAGAACACCATAGAAGTAATGCTGTTTTTTTTTTTTAAAGACAGTTACTGAAAACTGTATTTGTCTCCCTGTTTTATTATATCGACATATTCCAGCACATCAGATAGCCTAAAATGTATAATTAATGAATCTTAAGATGGGTGTGGGGAGGACAAGGCTGCTTTTTACAGGCAGATTTCCTCTGCTCTGTACTATTCTGGGAATATGCCCAGAAACTCATGCTGCTGTAGCTTACTCCAAACTATGTAGGTTTATATTAACCTGCAGCATATGTCAATCTGAGCATCCTGCCTCAAAGTTAATCTTCATGAAGTAGACAAACTGTTGAACCAAGGACAGAGAATCAGGTTTTGCTCTGGATTCCCTCTCCATTTGTAAGATTCAGAAATGTTTCTTCGCCAGTTTACTCCTTGAGCATAAAATGTGTGCCCAAGCTGAATATTTCTGTTGCAAAAGTTTAGTTGCTTCCTTTCCTTGTGACTAGCTAGTTCATTTATTTATTATTCTGAGAAGTTCTTTCATTATTTCCTATAGATTGTTGCAATTTTTCAATTTTTTATTTTCTTTTCCCTGGAGGAAAAATAAACCCTTTTATTGAAGTGTTTTGTACAGGAATCTGCAAGAAAGTTATGGTTTATTTACTCGGTCTGTTCAACAACAGGAAGAAAAGACATGTACAGATAGGAAGAATTCTGCTCTTCTGCAGAAATCTGCACTGCTCAGAGCAATTGCGCTCACTCCCACAAGGTAGATCTGAGTGTTGCTCAAAACTGGTACTTTTTTTAGATTATATCTGTCTGTTAGGAGTAGTCATGGCCTTAGAGTTACAGTGTGTGTTAGCAGTCCTTCCTGCTTTCACCAGCTTGCACATTAGAGGACGGTAGTGCCAGTCACCTCCTTAATAGAGTCCTTTTAATTCTTTGCAGTTTAGGGCAGGAACAAACTGTGAGGCCTGATCAATGACCCATGAATCCAGTGAAGATTCACCCACTGACCTGCAGTTAGCAATGATTCAAGGTTTTAATGATTCAATATTTTCCCACTCTTTTCATGTTTTCAATCTTTTATTTCTATCTTCATATCAGATCAGTAGAATCCATCTGTTAAAGCTAAATACAGTGACATGAGGTCTGAAAAGGTCAGGAGCAGAACAGATTTCTTTCCTCCAGATGGAAGCTTTAAAACAACAAGGAATAATTACATATAAATGCAACAATGCTCAGGTAACTGATCGGATTTTATCTTCCTGATCCTTGCATGATGCGAATAGAAGATCGACCTGTCCCTGAACTCTCTTGGCAGCTTCACGGAATGACTTAAATGAGATCGGCTAAAACGATTATACTAGATGGGTTTTAATGATTAGTCAAACCAATTTATCAGCTTGTTTCTCATTGGTACTTTCATTCCACCATGATACACAGGCTGACTTTACAGACTGGCTCCATCTTGTTGACAAAACAGTTTAAAATTTTGGAGGTAAGCTTTTGAGTTTAATTGATAAATTGCTTCATAAAGTACCTGTGCATGTGACATGCATGTTGTGATGTATTGGCAGTAGGCAGTCACCTAGTTAAACTGCTGGAATTCTTCTTGACTTCTTAAGAAAGATTTTTTGGCAAGTTAGGTTAAAATGTTAGAACGCTAACACTGAAACAGGCTGAAGTCTTCCAAGTTCACAAAAACATCCATTGTAGTAAAGACAGAGTTAAACAGGGAAAATCTGTAATAATATCAGTCTAAATATTCCCACCCTGATCTTGAGTATCTGGAAAGCTGAGAATTAAAAACCCGGAGTGCTTCATTGTGTTCATCTAAACTTTAGGGGGTCTGTTGAGGAAAGAGGATATTCCAGCTGAACATAATAGAGCAAATTCCAGAACGATTAGAGACTGTGATGTCTAATTAATTAGCTTTTGTGGTAGTTAATTAAGTGGTCAAGAGTAGTATATGAGGCAATAAAGTCTGCTTGTAGCATTTAGCAGATCCAGAGGCTATTTGTAGGGTACTAATAGTGATGTAATTCTATTGTACTGCTAAACTTGCATAGAAATACATTCATTAATATGGTTTAAGATCTGGAACATTTTTAAACATGAGAATAACAGTTAAGCACATGGAAAAAATCTTGTAGTGAATACTTGGGCAAAATTACTATCTATAGACCCATGTTCTAAATTATTCTCATAGATATCCATCCCTGGAATTTTAAATTCTACTTTCTATCTGTAAAATGAGCCAAAGGCAGAAAAATCTTTTGCTTCTTAAGGAATAAAGATGGGATTTTTCTGCTATTTTTAGTAGCTTTCATGTTTTATATATTAAAAAACCATCCAAAACAACAACAACAAGAAAACCCCAACCCCCACCTGACCAGGCTTATCTCTAAGATTGCTTCTTACATTTCTGAATTTAAAATTCTGGGGTTTTTTAGTGATTCCCTGATGTTTAAAGCTGTAAAGGCAATAAGACTTGTGAATATAAACAAACAGTATTTCCAAGATTCTTGTAAGATTTCTTGAGATATCACCGTAAAATCCTTGACATAAGTTTTAAATCTCTTGCATGTGTTCAGTAAGCTGAAAACACTGAATATTACTGATCACAGTTTAGATGTCACTGTTGACTATTCACTGTTGATTAGCTATCTTTCAGTTTTTGTTTTTGTGGCATGATATCATGAAGACTGCATAACTTTCTGCGGGTGTGATCTTATTTGACAGCAGGATTGGGTACAGGTAAACAGTCCTGGCATCGAAGTTCAGTCTCCTTATGAATAAATGGAAAGAGGGAGATTCTGATTTAGGTGTTCATCCTTGATCTTCCTGAGGACAGCCAGGTCAGATACCTAAGGCCCCCTCCTCTCTCCAGAAGGGCTGCTTGCATGTAGATTTTACATTCAGATTGCACCAGTGTTTAGTGTCTTCTTGTCTGAACCTGTATGAAGTGTGCTGCCATCATGTTGCTAGGACCCAGTCGTGATGGGCTGAGTACACACACTTTGCCAGCCCACATATGATGCTATAATGATGCTAGCTTGCTTAATAGGGTTGCACATCAGATGGCACACTTGGGTCCTGCAGGGACAGAAGGAAGAGGTCTACAGGGAGAAGAACCAGCAAGAAATGAAGTGGGTGGAAAGAGCAAATCAGGTGTCCATCACCCTACAATGACTTGTATGGAATGGGTAAGTGCTAACAGGTGATATGAGTCCTGTACCTTTTCCATACAAACACTTTTCCAAATACGTGTGGTTTTTCTGCTCCTCTATCCAATACAGAACTGCACAATGTTCCCTTTTCACTTATCTTTTTATCGAGATCTTCTGCGGTTCGTGGTAATACATTTCTTTTCTTTCTTCTTTTTCTATTATTCACAGTTAAAGACTTGTACTGTATCTCCAAACCTTTCTGATAGATTCCATAGAGAAGAAAATGATTCAGGGGAAAAATCTCTGAATGCATTTTTTGAAAAATACTAGGACTAATGCTACCTGAAAACTCCCTGCAGGTTTAATGAGAGTGCCTGTTAAATTTTCTGGGTATAGAAGAATAATTTGCTAAACAAAATCCCTGCAATCGTACCTTGGTTGCCTATCTTTTTTTTTCCTTTTAAACTTCAGAATAAATGAAAAATTGATCTGTATGGTCACTGAAACATTAAATTGTCTTATCTGTCACTTGTTAAACATTGGCTTCTTAAAAGGGAAAACAACAATCACAATCAGCAGTTTCTCAGTGCTTAGAAGAAAATAGAAGCTATAAATGGACAGATGAATTATGTGCTTCCAGTGGTTTTTAAGGGAAGCATTTACTGAGGGAGAAAATTGTTTTAATCTTATAACAACTAAGGAGCGTAGAGTTTGTAAAAACATGGAACACCTACACATAAACTTAATTTTTGTTGCATAGGAACATACACAAAGTAGCTTTCAACAAAAATGGTTGGGGAAACAAGCTCTTTCATTGTTTGGTATGCTATTTTATATCTTTAACAAATCTCTGTGAAGCACTCAGGGAAACCTAAACACAGTGGGTTAGTTGAGCGTTCAGCCTTTACAGTATAAAAAAAAAAACTATAGGAGTGAATCTTCTTTTAAAATGGAAATAAGTATAAATTTTGGTCATGTGGTGTGTATCTTTTCTTGTCTTGAAAGAGTTGAGGAATAGAATAGGAGGAAGCTAGAATCAAACCCAAACAAAGAGCAGCCTCCGCTTTCTTGTTTTTCATTTCCCTGCCCTGTGTCTATGTCTACATTTTGCTAAGGATCCACTGAAGCAAAATACAGAGTTGCAAACCTGCCAGTAGGAGGCACGGATATCCTCTTTCTTTAATTAATCCTCGCCATTAAAGCACCCTCTCCCTCCTTTTTTTTTTTTTTTTCTCTTGTCCAGCTGTTTTACATTCAATAGCAGAATGAAACCAAATAAATTTTGTGGAGGCAAAAAATCAGAAAGCTTTCAAGAATGAAAATTTTCATTCTCTTTTGGAGTAACTAAGTAAAGTATTTGCCATCCAAAATGACATAGATTATCAGTTTAAAAAGACAGAAATGTAATATCTGAATTCTTTTATATGATGGGAAGGTAATAAGAATAATAATCTGATCCTTAAAATTAAGCTGTTTTTTGACTGCAAATCTAGAAGTTAGGAAAGGCTAAATATTTACTCCTTTTATTATCATTGTATTGTACTGCCTGGTGTAATAATGAGATTTTCTTATGGCTGCCCTCTGTGCTGGTGTGGGAGAACTGCTTAACCTACTAGAAATGCTGGAGGGAGAGGGGAGGAAGAGGAAAGAAAGTTGTTGAGGACTGGGAAGTAAGGGTGTTCCTTTGTTTTTAGTTCCATTGTGTGCAGAGCAGGGGACACACAGGCAACCTGATATATAAAACATTGATTTTTTTCTGCACAAGGTGGCTTATCTGCCAAACATTTCCCCTTCTAAGTGGAAGTGTGTGGATACATTACTTAAAGGTTGACTGGAAATGCAGATCCCATTCCTTCTTCCCGTGATGTTAAAGTAGATGTGTAAGATTGTGTATTGGTAGAGCTGTGAGCAAAACCCAAGAAAGGAGAAGTGAACTGGCGGGGATGTTTATAGAAGGGGAGTTATGTTCTGGAGAACTCGTTAAGGTTAGGTTTCCTAAGCTTTTAATGCATGCAGGGTACAACATTATGTACAGTCAAATGGCGAGCTAGTTCCCACCTTGTTTTGGTGAAGCCACATTGTGGGAGGTAGATACAGCCTAAAACTCCACTAGTAAAATCACTTTGAAGACTGAATTCAGTTCCTTTAGGGTTAGTGAATTAACTGTAGCAAAAGCTGCTTGTAGCTGGCAGTAGCATGTGTAAAAGTATTTGCATTGTTCCAAAGGTAGTGGGTGAAATGTGGCAAATTAAATCAAGGGGTTACGGGAACAGGAAGGCTCAGGTTCTCGAGTGGAAGCTGGCAATTTGGAAGAGGGATTCAAACCTTGTGTGGAATTTTGCAGCTGTTTTTACTTATGAATGCCTGGGTTCATGTGACCATAGGAAAAAAGAAAGGGTGAATAATATATGCAGGGGATAATTTTTATTTCACTTTGTCAGAAATAGCAGTCAACAACAGCAGCTGAAAATGCTGTAAGTAGAAAAGAAAATACTTAGAGAAAGCAGATAAGTGTTATGTTCTGCAGAACAGTGTTGCTGATAGGACTGCTGTAGAAGGTTAAGCATGGGGTTAATTCATGATTTCTCTGAATACTCATACAGTTTTCTCACACACTGGAGGTGGGGTGGTGTTATTGATACACCTATCTGTCTTTGAAACATACTCTGAATTTTTGAAGTATTTGACTCTTTTCATTTATATGTCTTTTCTATGACACATTGCCACTGCTTACTATCTTGTGTGATGGATAGAAAAACTTACACATCCCATTTAAAAGGTTTTAAAATGAATTACTACTTCAGCTTTAAACAGAATGTCTGCTTGGGTTTTATGCAGTGTTGTATACAAAATAATATTATTACTTTAATTGTATTTGATTGCTTGGGATAGGGTGGACTGTATATTGTTTCATATGTTTTTTTGTCTTTGCACCTTTAGACATAATGATATAAAAAAATGGACAAAGATTTTCTATCATAGCAGATGTTTAGGGTTCAGTACATAAAGAATAAATGCAATGGCACATTACTTGTAGGGAGCCAAGCAATGTAATAGGAATGACCCATCTTTAAGATCAGAAGTCCTTCTTGCATGCAAGGACTGTGGTTTTCATGTGTAGTGAAAGATTTAATTTCTTAAAGAACAGATGTCTGTGTTCCAACAAATATGACATTCTAAACAAATTGTGGTTGTCAACAGAGATTCTGCCAAAGGGAGTTCCTCTGTCCAATAAAGCATAAGATCCTAACTATTGTAAAGGCACAGCCTACCTTGTTTTTTCCTCAGCATTGTTTTACTGGATTTTTTTAGTTATGTTTGTGAGGAAAATTGTTAAAATGTGCTAATTTATTATGCCTCTGTTTATGCAGTGCTGTTCCTGATTTTATGGGACTCCCACAGAGGATCATATGCGTCGGTGGAAGCCTGCTGTGTCCATTAGTGTGGAATAAGCGGTACACAGGACCATATGGAAGCTCTCTGCATAGAGGTATTTCTCAGTTCTTGGTCTTCCTTGGCATAGTTCTGAAGGTGATGAAAAATCAGGCCAGATAAACAAATGTTAGGAATAACCAAAGTTGTTAACATGCCTGTCAGTGATAAGCAGTGAGAAGGCTGATGATAAGGGAGGGAATTAAACATGTGGAAGAATCTAGAAAATCACAGTTTATAAATAACTGCAGTCTTGAGGCTTTTAATGCTCTTCTCTACTGAGAGCAGCTAAAATTTTTACAGTGCTTTTTTTTTGGGTGGATGACATTTAAAACCTCAGCAATGAAATCCTCACCTTTTTCATTTTAAGTAACTGCATACAAACATGTATTTATAAAATTTATTTTTTGATTATTACAAAGAGAGACTCATAAGTAGGCATAATCAGTTCACAGGTGTTACCTTCACCATAAGTACTTCCTTACTGCCTTTATGCTTTGTAAATCGAGGAGAAAAAAAAAAAGAAGATAAGAATTCTTAAATAAAACAAAGATGTGTTGTTTCTACATCTTCAGGTCAGGAGCTGACCAATAATAGCATAAGGGAAAAGGCAGGGTCAGCAAAGAGTTCCTTGAGGAAATATCACCCAGGTCTCAGAGTTCTTACTGTATTTCTTTCTCTTGCAAAAATTGCGTGAGAAAGCTAAGCCTATAAATACAGACCTCTTAAGTCTCTGGTCTTCAGACATGTGAAATTCCACGTGCCGGGGCACATTTCCATGCAAGGTTAGGTGATAAGCATATGCCCAGTCATTAAAGAGCTGAATCATGCAGCACATAGTCTTACGAGGGGAGCATGCCTTCTAGCAGGGCTCCTGTTCACACTGGGTCCTGCTAAACAACACATTCCCATTCCCCAGCTGCAATGGCAGTACCCTGACCTTTCTTTTGCTCCTTGACCCACACATCAGATGCAGCTGGTCAGATAATCACAGAGCAGACTGACCACCTGCGTCTGATGTGTGGGATCCAAAAAGGGGAGAGCAGCCATGGTACTGCCATATAAAAATGTGCAATGCTGGCAGTGACAGAGTGTGATACAAAAGAATGAGTCAGTGCATGAGACTTGACAGGTCTGCTTTATAGCACAGCTGGGGATTCACCAGATCCCACAGCACAGGGAGTGGGAAGGGAAGTGCTCTGTGCACTGCCAATTCCCCCTCTTTGCAGAACAATCCTTAGAAGTCTGTTTCTGCGTGCATAACTTACCAGCCTACCTAATGAGATTTGCACTGCAAATGTCACAGCTAAATTTGTATTACAGATAGTGTGGAAAGCACTTTAGCCTAAGAAAACATGATTTTTAGCCTCTTCCCCATTTATTTCATAGAGAGCTCTTGTTAAGCATTCAGGTTTTGAGTCAATGTTATCAAAGCTACATGTTTTGACAGGTTCTCTCCTGTGTGTGTATATGGAAAGGTTCTTCATGCACCTCCTAAGTTGAAAGATATAATTTGAACAGAGAAAATTATGGTTCATAAAGTGCTCTTGTTAGGTGACATGACTATGCTTAGTCCACTGCAGGACAGCCTACACAGAGAAATGCATATTTCCATACAAATTACAGTATACTGCAGCCAAGAGATCAATTAGAATGTCTGCGACCAAGAACTCTCAAGTGTCTCCATTCAGTCTGCCATTCAAATGAGATGAGAAATGCATTCAATTGGTGTAAAGAATTTGAACTCTTTCAGGGAATGTGTAGAGATTGCCAGAAAGTGGCATTCCCTGCAGGGTGGGACTTGCAGATTCTGTGAGATACAGCAGGGAATTTTAAGGGTTCTGTAACCTAACATTTTGTCTCCCGTTGAGAGAAAAATTGCAGAACCTGCTGAATATTATGGAAAGAATGAGGGTTTTTCATTGGTCAGATATAACTGACTATGCTGGCTCTATCGTGTGTTACATTGGTCAACTTGATCATCTTAAATCTATGCTGTATTTTGTTTGAAAGGAACTCAAAGCACTTTGCAGGCTACATTGCAGATAGAGCACCAGCATCTCTGGTATTGAAAGCAGGTCTTCTGGAATGAAAGGTTGAAGGAATCAGGAATGAAACACTGTAACTCTTCAACCATGTATAGTAACAGTGCACAGATCAAGACAGGAAATTCAGGTTTAAAAAACCTTGAAAATGTAGAAGTGTATATTTTCAGGGCAGCAGAGTGTACCCTTCCGATAACTGCCTCGAGATATTAATTTGACTAGAAGTTGTCAAAAACTGTGTTTAGCAATTCAAAGTGCCCACCTTTCATCAAGATGATCTAAGATCCCTCCCTTTGACTAGAGCTGTAAAGTTCAATTCTTACTCAAGTCAATGAAAAAGCTCCTATTGACTTCAGCAATACAGCAACAGAATGCAGAAGACATGAAAGCTATCCCAGCTTTCACTCAATAGAAATCCTTACCAAATGAAGTAATTGAAATGTAACGGAATTTAAATATCTCTAATAGTTATTTCTGTGTAATAGTTATATGGCAGTCAATAAAATTATAAATAATTTATAATTAAAATAGTGTGATACTCATATACATTATAATTTTCTTTTAATATACCATTCCTATAGTATTTTTTAATTTTCATCATTGATTTGAAATAGTTTTGCTCCATTTTAAGCAAACATGCTCCTCCCAGAAGTTAATGAAGCATTCTTTTCATGGCTAGCTTTTCCCCTTTGAAAATATTCTTTGAATGTAGGAGAAATGTTAAATGTAACAGAACGGTTTCTTGTAATAAAGTTCTGATTAAAAGAGAACTTCTATTCAGAGGCAGAATTTCTTTCATCCATGATTTATTAAGGGTTTCCCCAGGCACAGGATCAGTAAAGTAAGTCTCATAAATTGTTGAGAAGGGGCAGAGTTTGCAGACATTTCCTTTGGAACTCAGAGATCTAAATTCTCTTATAAGCTTTTTATGTTGGTTGCTGTCCCAAAAGTTTCACAATATTTTAGGATGCCTCTTCTTGCTCATTTTGGTATCTGTTTGCAAAGGAGCTATTTTTAATGATGGCATGACCGATTGATGATGGAGTGTCTGCTTTTGAACAATCTTTTTCACAAGGGAGCTCTTTCCCAGTAGGAGCTGGCTCAGGTTCATTTTTAAATATGGGTTTGCAGTGGGTTTGGCCTAAAATTCTCAGAAGCAATTGGTGTTTTGCAGCTCAGAAAATTGACTAGGGTCAAGATCGCCACCTTTCACTCCAGATCTTTCATGCGGCAAAAACCTCCTGAAAATCTTAGAGGAACAGCAGGTTTATTTTCTTGGAGAAGTCAGGGGAAGAGCAAGTGAAAGGCTGCAGAGTCAGGCTGGTGTGCTGGGAGGCAGAGCGCAGGAGGAGTCTGGGGCAGGCTGGCGGGGCCCTGGGGCAGGCTGGCGGGGCCCTGGGGCAGGCTGCGGGGCCCTGGGGCAGGCTGGCAGGGCTCTGGGACAGGCTGCGGGGCCCTGGGGCAGGCT